>NW_006203837.1:292454-334903 GCF_000334495.1 Tupaia belangeri chinensis | reverse complement strand
GAAATTTTATTGGGCCTCAGATAGTGAGTCATGGTTTTTCGCATTGCAGCCTTCATATCCCTATTTCTTAGTGTATAAATAATGGGGTTTAAAATGGGGGTGAAAATGGTGTAAAATACGGCAAGAACTTTATCCACAGGATAAGTGGTGAAGGGCCACACATAGATGAAGATGCAAGGTCCAAAAAACAACATTACCACTGTGATGTGGGCGGCCAGTGTGGAAAATGCCTTAGCCATTGCCGCTGAAGACTTAAACCAGACCGTGACAAGAATAATAATATAAGAAGTGACCAAGAGAGAGAAAGTGCTTAGAGAAAGAATTCCACTGTTGACCACAATTAGAATTTCAATTTTGTAAGAATCCAGGCAGGCAAGTTTTGTCACTCGAGGAAGGTCACAAAAAAAGCTGTCTACCACATTGGGTCCACAAAATGGCAGATTCACAGTAAATGATAACTGGCTTAATGTGTGCACCAGGCCCACGGCCCATGAGATTATTACCATGACAGTGCATGTCTTTTGGCTCATGATGACCAGGTAATGTAGGGGTTTGCAGATGGCTACATATCTGTCATAAGCCATGGAGACAAGTAGCACCATCTCCCCTCCAGTAAAAAGGTGAATGAAGAAAATCTGGGCTATGCAGCCACTGAAGGATATAGTCTTGTGCTCACTCAGAAAATCCGCAATCATCTTAGGGGTAGCAAAAGAAGCCTGACAGATGTCAACAAAGGAAAGATTTCCGAGGAGGAAGTACATAGGGTTGTGCAGGCTGGGATCAGAAGTCACTGTGATGATAACAAGAAGGTTTCCCAGCACAATGATCACATACAACACAGAAAAGAAAACAAAAAAGAAAAGCTGGAGTTTCTGAGAACTAGAAAGTCCCAGTAATACAAACTCAGATACCACTGAGGAATTGACTTTATCCATGGATCCAGAGTGCATACTTGCTCTGAAAGAGCCCTAAAGGAGGAAAAATAGGAACACATCAAAATTAGGACTTAAAAGCACTTCTTTTTACAGAGTTTCACTATGTCACGATCCTCCTGCCACAGCCTCCAGATGGCTGGGACAACAGGTACACACCACTGTGCTTGGCTTTTAAAAACACTTTCAACATTACAAATTCTAAGATCTCATATAACGTATATTTGCTGAATATAAAAGTCTTGAAGAGACCATGAATATTAGGAAGGAGCTTATGCACACATCTAATTAATGCTTTATAATTTACTTTGTATTGTTAAGATCTATTGAGTTTTTGGACGGTCTGTATCTGTTACAAAGCAGTAAATGAGCTCAAGGGTGATCTGACCTAATAATAAGTCTACAGGAGTGACTTAAAACCCAGGGCCACAAATTTGTTTGTCTCTTTAAATGGAAACATAAACTTTTCTTCCTTCTCGAGCCCTCTGGAATAGGAAAATATTTGGGAGTATTTGTATTTTGTAGCAGAAGGGTTATTTGCATAAGTTCAATAATACCTGTAACATTGGATCAGAAGTTAGAAATACTCATTATTGGATAGGGCTTGTCGTATATGATGATTAACCAGAAAACTATGGAAATAGGTAATCTCAAGTAAGCCAACAGAATCTCTTGGAAAGATGACCTGGCAGAAAGGATTAGAGAAGCTATATGAAAGAATTCATACCATAAAATAACCTGGACTTTTCCAGCCCAGCATTGTAAGAGAGATTGCAAAAGAGCAACCATAACCAGAGAATTATTTTGATGAAGACTTTGAAGGAAGGAAAGGAGACCGATCTATGCTAGCAGATGGTATATCACAGAATACTTGGTAGGCAGGGCTGAATTGAGAAGGTTTATGTGTGACTTGTGTGCTGGGCATTTGCTTTTCAACAGTTTGAGTACTTGACATGTAAACATTTTCTCAAACATATTTAAAACCATACTGTCTCTGTTGTTATAGAGTCACAAATGAAATTATAACAAGTATTTTGAATATTACCTTTAAAATTCAGTTATTTGAAATTTAGAAAGCTGTTTATTAACTGTTAAGAACTATGGAGTATGAGCAAAAATTTTGTTATGTAAAGCAAATGTTCGTGAGAAAATGTAAAAATAAATAAATGATTAAAACAAGAATAAAAAAAATTCTGAAAAAAATGAAAAGCTATTTGCTGATGACGTAGCTAGTAATGTCTTGTCTTGACTGATATGCATGGTAATCATGCTGGAAAAAGAAATGTTATCGACTGTAAATATATATGTGATTAAGTGTAATATAAAAAAAATAAAAAATTAATAAGAAAAGAAATATATAAGAATACCTCCTTTACAGAAGGATGTAAAGTTTAAGCCTGATAACTCATGACATTCTACTATCAAATTGAATTGTGCTACAATACAAATGTCCTTAATATGTCAAATTTTCACTCTTTCACTTAATTTTTTCATCTACTGATAAACTGCCTGGTCTGACTCATCAGAAAAATAAGAAAACACAAAACAAAACACAAGACAATAAAGAGCATTAATGTGACAAAGAAATGTGGTATTATCTGTTGAAGATAATTTATAGTTTTATCAACTGTACTAGGGAGAAATGTTCACCTGTTGAAGTATCCATTTTATAAGCTAAATAATGTGATTGAATGTATAAAAGAAAATGAAATTTAAAAAATAAATAAATAAAAAGAAAAAAAATAAAAATGAATGAATAAATAAATAAACCCTAAACTCTTCTACCATCTTCAGTTTTTATTTTTTAATTTCTCTTTTGTTTGTTTTTTTTTAAGAAATTTCTTAAAGGCATGTCTATAGTTTTGTTTTTTTTTCTCCAATTCTTTTCTACTTCTCAGTCTTTTAATACAATATCTGACTTTTGCTGCCAGTCTGAGGGAAATACGCTGTCAAATGTCCTCAAAGAGGTAATAGTGATAATTAATTTTTTTAACACTCTTAAGTAAAACAACTCTTGGTTTTGTCCTTGGAATTTTTAGTATCTTTTTTTTAAAATCCATTCTACTGCCCCTTACAAGTAAATTTCCACTGAGGTTCTGATCTTTGGATTTCCAAATTTCTTCTTTCAAGCTCTGTACTTTTTATAGTCTTCTTTGTCTCTTACTTTAAATCCTTATCAGTCTTGTCTCTTCTCTCTCCTCCTTGTTATCTCCTACTTTGACATTACATTCACCTCAATGGCATCAAACATTGCCTCTGTGTGATGATCATTAATTTTGTGGTACCTGCCCTCCAGCAAGAGTTTGACCTTAGGATGCCTTAGATACCAAATCAAATGTTCAGTTCTCTAACATGACATGACGTAGTAGCTGCATATAACCTATTGGGTCAGCGGGAAAGTCATAGCATATTTTTACATAGAAAAACACAGAAAAATACCTCATGACTTTGCCGATGACCTAATATATACTTTAAATAATCTCTACATTAATTATAATAGCTATACTATACAAATGGAATAGAAATAGGTTTTGTGCTATATTGTGTAGGAAGTGATGGCAAGAATTATAGCGTTCATACAGTATAATACAGACAATATTTTTTAAATATTTCCAATTTCTAGTTGATTGAATACACGAATCCAAAACCTGTGGGTATGGAGGGCTGACTGTATTCCAGACGTGTTTCTGAGAGATGTATGAGTATGCATATTACTTAGTTATCTCAGACCTTAGTTCACAACTTTTTTTTCTTCAATCCAGTACTTTTTTTTTCCTTTTAAATTGTTTAATAATGTAAGCAAACACCTTACTTTATCCTAGATCTTATTCTCTCAGTGGAAACATTTTATCATTCCTAAAAGCCAAAAAAATACTACAGTTTGAACACTTAGCATGACAACCCAGCATATATGATCTTGTTTTATCTATATACCGTACAATCTTCAGCCAAAACCAGACTATTCATCATTTATTAGTTGGTAAAGACTTCCTATTCATTTTCTCATATGTTTTACAGATGATTTATTCCAAAACAAATGCCGGCTACTCCGTTAGCTTTCCCAGAGGCTGAAGCTGATATTTCTCGTTTTATTAATGTTGTTGCAAAGCTTCACTTGCCTGTGTGTTGTATACTTGTCCGAGGTAAGAGTTCTTCTGTATATGTTATTTCTCTACTGCATTTAGAGTTTCTCAAATTTTTGTGCTTCTTCTGTATAACTCACAGACTTCGGCAAGGGACAAATTCTACATAACTGTGTTTTAGTGATAATTGGAAATATTTCACCTCACGTCACTCATTCACTCATTATGTCTACCTTATCTTCCTGTGCACAGACTTAATAAATGGCCTTAAATTCTGCAAATGATCCATTTTATATGGAACAAAAATAGTGAGTCTCATTGGTAATATATAAGTCGTTGAAACTAATGCTGATAATTAACAAATGCAAAGAAATAAAATAATAAGTTTGAATTATAACATAGGACAAATAGTTTATCCTATTGGAAGTAAATTAAATATTTTAGTTACCAGGTTTTTAAAAATGTGATAGAAATAGTGAAATACTTTTAAAAGAAAAAATTTACAATCTACTTCTGTCGAATTAAATAAATTGTCTTAACTGCTTAAATGCAAAATGCCAATTATACTATAACTATAAATGTATAATCCAGATTTGTTTTTAACATTATCATGGATATATATGTGTGTGTGTGTGTGTGTGTGTGTGTGTGTGTGTGTATACATACATACATATATATATACTCTACAAAAAATACAGAGTTCTGATTTGCATATTTCTTTAATTTATTTACATGATAGATGAAAAGTGTCATTCTGGATTCTACTACATACAGTCAAAGCTTTTCGTAATCTCAAGAACACTTTTTCTTCTAATATAATTTCTCACAAATTCTCTCAAACATGCTAAGACATGAACATCCTTATCTTGACTCACTTTTCTTACTTTCAATATATTTTTCTTTCATTTTTGGATCCTAAGACACAATGTAATGATGAAATAGAATACATATTTATATCAAATCTATTTTATATATTATAAATATATATGTATATTATATATGTGTATTTATATACTTACATACATATGTGTGTGTGTGTGTGTGTGTGTGTGTGTATCAGGTATACCCTACCTGTTTCGATGCATATCAGAGATGTAAACTGAGTTCTTCAGCTTTCTATTGTGGGATTAATCTTTTTTGAGTAGGAATATTTATGTACACTTTTTTCTTTCATCAAATTGGAAGAATAACATGGATGTATCTAAGTGACCAGTTGAAGCTTTTGAGATTTAGTAATAAAAAGTTTTATCTTCCAATGGGCATTATTAGTCACTTCTACTAGATATTCCCATTGGAGCAAAGTAAATAACTGCCCACAGGATTGACAACTACAATGAGGATGTAAGACCATGCGCAAAAATGAGAAGGCCACTCAGCCTTTGGGCAGTATGTAAAGCAGAGTGTCTTCTCTGAATTCTGTCCAACTAAACTTTCTACTGCAGTAAATATGTATAGAAAAGCACATTCTTTTACCTAAATAAAAAATGCTTTGACTTGGGAATGAAAGAACTTCAGTAGGTGGAGATATGGAGCAACGGTTAATTAGAACTAGAGTACATAGGTTCTTGTTCTCAGTTCTACTAACAACTAAGTTGTTGAACAAATCACTTTAACTTTCTAAACCTTATCTTTCCTTTGTATAAAATTATTTTTAATATTTTAATCTCATTTAAAAATAAAAGGAACTATTAAATGTCTTTACATGAAATATTCCATTTGCCAAATCTTAATATTTTGCCATATTTCCTTTATTTTAATAGGAATTAAGCATTGTTAATGGAAGTGTATTATATAATACTCAAAACCAACTATTCAGAGTTAATTCATAACCTAAGTTTAGTGTTTAATATTACTGTAGTTTTAGATTTTAAAAAATAGTTTTACTCGGGAACCAGCAGTTAGCGTAATGGCTATGTCGCTGGACTCCCACGTAGTCGACCGCGGTTCGTGTCCCGGACCCGGTGGCTTAAAACTCACGCCGGGCACGTGTGCATACGTGCCCAAGATCCCGAGAGGAGAATGGAGGAGAAGGGATTGAGGCGTGACCATCCCCCCTGGGGGGTGATTTCTCGCTTTCTGTCTCTATGTCTCTCTCTGTCTGTCTGGCGAGCGCACGCGCCCTATAGCGAAAAAAAAAAAAAAAGTTTTACTGGCAAGAAAGGAATCCCTTTCACCGTAGCCACAAGATGTATAAGATATCTAGGGATAAACCTAACTAAGAAAGTCAAAGACCTTTATAAAGAAAACTACGAGAATCTTAAAAAAGACATTGAAAGTGACATAAAAAAGTGGAAGGACATCCCATGCTCCTGGATTGGTAGAATTAACATAATCAAAATGGCAATTCTACCCAAATTAATCTACATGTTTAATGCAATTCCAATCAAAATACCAGAGATATTCTTCAGAGATCTAGAAAAGACAATTATAGAATTTGTCTGGAACCATAAAAGACCTCGTATTGCAAAAGCAATCCTGCGTAAGAAGAATGGAGTAGGAGGCATATCACTCCCTGATCCCAAGATATACTATAAAGCTGTGGTCATCAAAACAGCATGGTATTGGCATAAAAACAGACATGTGGACCAATGGAAGAGAATAGAGACCCCAGAAATAACTCCCAAAGCTTATAGCCAACTGATCTTTGACAAAGGATATCAGTCAATCCATTGGGAAAAGGAAAACCTCTTTAGTAAATGGTGCTGGAAAAACTGGGTATCCACCTGCAGAAAGATGAAACTGAACCCCCATCTTTCACCATTAACAACAGTCAACTCAAAATGGATCAAAGATCTGAACCTAAGACCTCAGACAATAAAACTACTTGTGGAAAATGCTGGGGAAACTCTGGGAGACATTGGAGTAGGCAAAGACTTCTTAAATAAGACTCCCAAAGCACAGGCAATAATCCCTAAAATAGACAAGTGGGACTATATTAGACTAAGAAGTTTCTGCACAGCAAAGGACACAGTAACAAGTGTGAACCGACAACCCTCAGAATGGGAAAATATTTTTGTTAAATATGCCTCAGACAAGGGACTGATAACGAGAATACATAGGGAACTCAAGTGCCTTATGCGAAAAAAAATGATTAACCCGATTAAAAGATGGGAAAGTGAGCTGAACAAAAGTCTCTCTAAGGAAGACATACGAACAGCCAAAAAGCATATGAGGAAATGCTCGACATCCCTCATCATAAGGGAAATGCAGATAAAAACCACAATGAGATACCACCTAACCCCTGTCAGAATGGCAAAGATTAAGAATATAAAAAGTGATAAGTGTTGGCGGGGATGTGGTGAAAAGGGAACCCTCCTACACTGTTGGTGGGAATGTAAACTAGTTCAACCACTGTGGAGAACAATATGGAGGTTCCTCAAAGATCTACAAATAGAACTACCATTTGATCCAGCAATCCCACTTCTGGGTATTTACCCAAAAGACAGGAGAACGCTCAGTCAGAAAAGTGCTTGCACATCCATGTTTATTGCAGCATTATTCACAATTGCCAAGACATGGAACCAACCTAAATGTCCACAAACTGATGAATGGATTGGAAAAGTGTGGTATATATACTCTATGGAATACTACTCAGCCATAAAAAATAACAAGACCCTGGAATTTGATAGAAAATGGTCAGATACGGAGGATCTATTGCTGAGTGAAGTAAGCCAGGCTATGAAAGAAAGATATTGTATGTATCCACTCAATATATACCGACTATCCGCACTCTATAATAGAGAGCAAAAATTCGGAGGACATAAACACAGTGAAGGTACTTAATGAGAATAGGACAGTGTGGAATGGGGTAAGTGAAGAGAAGAGGATAGAGAAAGATAGCAAGTGAACAATAGAGAGACAGGACGTTAGTGAGAAACAGATAGGGCTTATTAACTGTTGATGATGACATGTATAGAATTCTCAACTGGATTGGTCTGAGAAGTGTTTCATGATGGGCAAAGTATTTTTACAAGCAAAACGAGAAATAGCAATTGACTGTTTTATAAAAATAATTAGAATAATAAAGATAATGATTGGGGAAAACAGAAAAGATATGGAATGTTGAAGTGGGGAGATTAATGTCTCTGTACTGACTGACGTGCATGGCATTCCCTTTTGAAGAAACAATGTAATACACAGTAAAGTTATATGTAATCCAATGTAATATGAAGAAGATATGATGATAAAAAAATAAATAAATAAATAAATTTAAAAAAAAAGAAAAAAAAATAGTTTTACTATACAGAGATACCACTACAGATAAATACATAGCATATATTTTTATACTTTTAAAATTGTATGCAAGTGGTATCATCCTCTATACATTTGTTTACAACTTGCTGCTTTTCCACTTGTAATTTGTTTTGAACTGTTACCAGTAGTGATACACATAGTTTAATTTTATTTATTTTGATGTTGTATGTTTTCCCATTGTATGAATACATTGCTTATTTGTCCATTTCTTTGGAGAATAGACATCTGGGTTGTTTCCAATTCTTTCTATGATAAACAAAATTAAAATGAACTTTACATCAATAAATATATCCTAGAGGTTCTCCACAAGGTAATCTTAAGAGAGTAGTTGCTAAGTCATAAGGAATACAAATCTTCAACATGATTCAATATTTTCAAATTATTCTACAAAACTGTCCAATGAATTGGTGCTTAGTTCCAGTTTCCAGTTTATCTCCTCTCACTTTTGAATGCATCCCCCGTACATGCTCTGTGATAAATGATAGAATTCCTTTAAGCATTACTCATTTAAAGTGGATACACCATTAAGTTTCTTAGAGAAGGGCCCTAGAGGCACGCTACAGGAGCAAGAGATTCTTACTGGTTCAGGCAGTGACCAGGGTCAGCGGTGTGGGCATGAAGATATCCAATGGAGCCTGCCACAACCATGCGCCCAAAATGTGGTCCTTTGCCCTCTTACAGTCACAGTCTGATAATAACTTTCTTCAGCCTTCTGGACCCATAAACCAGAGGCCCCACATTCTGAAGGATTCCTGTTTACGTCAGCACCCAGACTCCCTTTGCATGTTCGGTCTACCAGTTGTTAATCCTCTGCTCCCTGGCTTACACAAAGAATTCCTTGCCCAGCAGTAGGAGTCTAGCTGTGACCTTAATATAAAAGTGAGGTTTTTTTTCTTTTAAAGTTTTTGCCATAGAGTGTGTGTACTTGCCTAAGAAAGAGAGTGAAAGGGAAAGTGAGAGATCACCTTCTAGTGAAGATAGCCATGGCACAATCCCTTCCTCTCCAGCCTCCTGAGATTTGGGGCATGCACACGCATGTTCCTGGGATGATTTTCAAACCGCCAGGTCTAGGACTTGAACCACGGTGGGCCATGTGGGAGTCTAGCACTTTAACCACTATACCACCTGCTGGCACCCCTTTGACCATTTTTTAAGGATTTTTGTACAGGTTATAAATTATCTTCAATTTTCTTCTCTTGAGAATGTCTTTGTTTTCTCTTCATTTATTAAGGATATATTTACTGGATAGAGGACTCTAGAGTGACAGTTAATTTTTTTTAACAATTGAAATATCTTTTGCCACTCACCACAATGTCATTCCCTGTGTCCTTGTATAATCTACTTTCTTATCTCCAATTCTATGAGTTTGATATATTTACTTTAATTATTATATCCAGTGATTAGAATTATACTTATTAGAGACAATATGGAAAATTATGTCTACTTCATCTTCCTAAGAACCAAAGACACCTGTTCATTTTTTTGAGAGACATTTAGCTATAAGGCATATGAGAGATATATAGAGAGGTAGAAAATAAAAACTCAACTCCCAGGGGTATGGCCATGCCTCAGTCCCTTCTCCTCTGTTCTCCTCTTGGGATTTTGGGCATGCACATACACATGCCTGATGTGATTTTCAAGCTACCGGGTCCAAGACTCTAACCACAATTGGCCATGTGGGAGTCCAGCAATGTAACTATTATGCCATCTGGCCCCAAACATGCTTTTACAAAGAAAGAAAATTGCAGAGCTCATTTCAAAATGTATGGGTGGTGTTGATGGTATATGTATGTACACGTATTTGGATATATAAAATTAAAATTTATATTTCTAAAATACATATAATACCTATTTAGTCTATTTTAAAAATAAGGTTATATATCTGTATAATTTTGATTAAAGTAAACTATTAGGACCCGCAGATGGTGTAGTAGTTACATCATTGGACTCCCACATAGCCAACTGCAGTTCTGGACCTGGTGGCTTGAAAGTCACACCAGGCATGTGTGCGTGCATACCTAGATTATGGAAGGAAAATGGAGGAGAAAGAATTGCAGTGTGACCATCCCCTTCTAGAGGATGATTTCTTACTTTTCCTCTCATTGTGTCTGTCTCTGTCCCCTTCTCTCTGATGAGTACACATGCCCTAAGGCAAAAACCTCTTTTAAAAAATCAACTATTAATATTTCTGTATGACTGTAGTATTCCAAATTAAAGTTTTAGAAAGAATCTAAGCAGAATTATGTAGGAACTTTAACCCTTGTGTCAGTAAGAACATGTAGTTCTATGGAAAGCTGGAATTCAGTGAAAAGTCACATGTCGGTTCCACAGTTTCTTCATCGCTGTTTTCATCTCCTCATTTCTCAATGTGTAGATAAGGGGGTTCAAGAGTGGAGTAAAAATAGTGTAAAACACAGACAGGATCTTGTCCACAGAAAACCTACTGAAAGGCCACACATAAATGAAAATGCAGGGCCCAAAGAACAGAGTGACTACCGTGAAATGTGCAGAGCAGGTAGATAATGCTTTGGATACACCACCAGCAGCATGCTGTCGGACAGTGAGGATGATGGCAGTATAGGAAACCACAAGAAGCAGAAAACAGCTCATGGAAAGCAACCCACTGTCTGAGATCATAAGTATACCCAAGACGTAGGTGTCCATGCAGGCAAGTTTGATCACCAGAGGGAGGTCACAGAAGAAGCTGTCCACCTCATTGGGGCCACAGTAAGGTAAGCTTACAGTAAAAGCCACCTGACTGATTGAGTGAACAAATCCAATTACCCATGAAACAAGCACTAGCCTGATGCAAGTCTTCTGGCTCAACATGATCATATAATGCAGGGGTTTGCATATGGCCACATATCTGTCATAGGCCATGGAAACCAGCAGTACCATCTCAGCTCCACCAGTAAAGTGCAAGAAGAAAATCTGAGCCATACATCCTCCAAAGGAGATTAGCTTTTGATCACTAAGGAAATCCCTAATCATTTTGGGGGTAGCAAATGAGGCTAGCCACATGTCCAGGAAAGATAGATTTCCCAGGAGGAAGTACATAGGAGAAGAGTGCAAGCAGGGGTCGGAAATCACAGTGATCACAATAAGGAGATTACCCAACATAATGGCCACATAAGTAACAGAGAAAAATATAAAGAAAATATTTTGGAGATGTCGTGAACTAGAGAGTCCATACAACACAAATTCTGACACCAAGGAAAAATTCTGCTGGTCCATTATCTCAGGTTTTAGGATTTGTTCCAAATCTATATAAAGAAAGAAGACATTGTCATTTGCAACAACATGAACTAACTGGGAAGACATTACGTTAAGTGAAATAAGCCAGGCACAGAGACACAAATACTGCATAAACTCATGTATATGTGGAATCTAGAAAGTAGACAACATGGGACCAGCAGATGGTATACTGGTTATGTTGCTGGACTCCCTTGTAGTATACCACGGTTTGAGTCCCAGACTCGGTGGATTAAGCCTCACGCTGAAAGTGTGTGTGTGAGTGCCCAAGTTCCCAAGAGGAGAATAGAAGAGAAGGGACTGTGGTGCGACCATTCCCCGGGGGAGGGGGGGTGTTCTTGCTTTCTGTCTGTCTGTCTCTCCAGAGAGCACATGAGCCCTTATAGCAATCTCTCTTAAAAGAAAAAAAGAAAGAAGGAAAAGAAAAAGTAGACAACATAAATATAGAGAGCAAAATTACTGTTATCAAAGATGGAAGATTTTGAGGAATAAGTTCAAAAGAACCACTGTACATCATGGCTATAGTTAATAACAATATATTATGTACTTGAAAATTATTGAGGGCATAGATTTTAAGTGTTCCTATCACACACACACACAATGAGATTAAGTAGGTGAGATAATGCATGTATTAAATAGCTTTGTTTAGCCATCTGGCAGTGTATACACATTTTTCAAAAAAATCATATTGTACAACATATACACAATTTTTATTTGCCAATTAAAACATAAAAATAAAAGACATGTAAGTGAAAGTATTTATACATAATTAAATACTATCTGAATGTAACATAATTTGTAAGAGCTAATATAAAATATAATATAGGGAAAATTACAAACAAGTTCATAATGATATGTATTTGTGCTTTTCATGTATAAGCATTTCCTTAGAGGAAATTAGATAATCTGGAATATTTCAGCACAGGTGAGAATTGTAGGAACATTTTTTTTGTCACTTTTGTGATGTTCGCCTATAAGGAATATAGAACCAATAGAGTTCAAAGAGTAAAACAAAAATCCTTAGAATATCTGAGAATATGAAGATTTTCTGAGTGGCATCATGTTCTCCCCACTTGTATCAATACCACTGTCCGATGCATCAGACCTAAGAATTGAAACTAAAGCTAGAAAATCCTGATGAGGGTGTGGAGAAAAGGGAATCCTAATACACTTGATGGGACTATAGGTTAGTATAGGCCTTATGGAAAAAGATATGGAAATTTCTAAAGAAATATAAAGAAAATATCACAAATATACATAATGAAATAATATTTAACCTTAAAAAGGAGGATATTCTGCTATCTGCTATAAATAAATGGACTGAGAGAACATTCTACTAAATAAAATAAGCCTGTCACAGAAATAATGCATAATCTTACTTATATATAGCATCTGAGAAATAAAAAGATCTAATAAGCAGAAATAGATAATAAAACTGGTGACCATGCATGGGGAATGGGTAGGAAATGGGGAGATAAAGGTGAAAGAATACAAAGTAACAGGTATGCAAGATGAGGGCCAATGAACAACAATTACATAGCTAATTTTAATTTTGCTAAATAAGTTTTATCTGCACTTGTCACAAAAAAGTAACTCAGATAACAGATACGTCATCTGCTTTGCTATAGTAACCATTTTACTATAGGCATGCATTCCTTAGCATCATGTTGCAAACCTTAAGTACACATAAAATTCATTTATAAAAATCTTGTCACCATGGTATCACTTCTGGAAAAAGAAATGTAATACACTGTAAAGTTATATGTGATTCAATGTAATATAAACAAGATTATGATGATAATAAATAAATCTAAAAAAAAACCTTTCACCATGCAAAACACAGTAAATTATATATACATTTTCAGATTTCTCTTTCTCTTCTATTTCTATATACCCTCACAAACAAAACAAAACAAAATCTAGCAAGGGCTTTTTAGTGGGTGGCTCTGTCTATGCCACTCAACATGTCTCTCCAAAAGTCAAAAGAATTATATCTTATTTCGGGAACCAGCAGTTAGCGTAACAGCTATGTCGCTGGACTCCCACATAGTCGACCGCGGTTCGCGTCCCGTCCTGGACCCGGTGGCTTAAAACTCACGCTGGGCACGTGTGCGTGCGTGCCCAAGATCCCAAGAAGAGAATGGAGGAGAAGGGATTGCGGCGTGGCCATCCTCCCTTGGGGGGTGATTTCTAGCTTTCTATCTCTGTGTCTCTCTCTGTCTGTCTGGCGGGTGCACACACCCTATAGCAAAAACCTCTCCAAAAAAAAAAAAAAAAAATTATTTTTTTTTTCTTGTTAACCTCCCCAAAAAAAAAAAAAAAAGAATTATATCTTATTTCTTGATAACAAAGTTTTTAAAAAATTTTTTGAATATATTTTAATAATTAAAAAATAAGTTCTTATTTACATTTAATTGTTGTGCATCCAAAGCATGCATACATACCATATTCATTGTTTTCTTTCTTTCTTTTCTTTTTTTGGAGAGGTTTTTGCTATAGGGCGCGTGCGCTCCCTGGAAAGACAGAGACAGAGATTGAAAGTGAGAAATCCCTACCCAGGGAGCATGGTCACGCTGGAATCTCTTCTCCATTCTCCTTTCAGGATCTTTTGCACGCACGTACACGCGCCCGGCATAAGTTTAAGCCTCTGGGTCTGGTTTGCAACATGATTCTAGGGAATGCACATGTATAGTAAAATGGTTACTATATTGAAGCAGATCGACATATCTGTTATCTAAGTTACTTTTTTATGACAAGAGAAGATAAAACCTACTTATTTAGCCAAATTAAAATTAGCTATATAGTTCTCATATTGTTCATTAAGTTGAACCGCGGTCAACTACATGGGAGTTTAGTGACTTAGCCATTACACTAACTGTTGGTCCCACCATATTCATTGCTTTCAATGATGAATTTTTTTTTGTTCTACTTCAATTTTTGCTCTCCTAGTTTCATATATGTATGTATGTTACAGTGTGTGTATTCACCTATTTATGTGTGTGTGTGTGTGTGTGTGTGTGTGTGTGTATATATATATATATATATATAGCAAAGTTTAAAGGATAAAAATTAATTTAAGTATATTTTGGATGTAAAGTCCTCTTAGGGGTGATGAACAAATACTGGATTACTTCCAGATCATGAAACTAAATTAGATATATTATTTAATAATTTTATGGGAATGTTTTTATTGTGTTTATTGTGTTATATGTGAGTTTAGAACGTCGTTCTTATACTTTCAGATAATGTCTTTAAGGAAAATTTGATCTAAGTGGTAACAGTTACTAAATGTTATATGAATGTAACTTTTAATTTATAGTAGATAAGATAAAATACAATATATGTAAAATTATAAACAAGTTTATAACAACATGTATATTTGCCTTTTTCATGTATAAGTTTTTCCTTAGGGTAAGTTTTGATCTAAAGTGTGAACCCACACCCTCAGAGGAGATAGCGTGTAACTGCAAACCATGGGACACTTTCCTCTACCTTTCCCTTCATCAATGAGCTGAATAAGGCATAGTTAACAAATTTATAAATAACAAACCTAATCAGCAAATTGCAGAGAGATAGAAGAGTGTGGATTGATACCAGGCTGATGGAGATATAGAGTAGTATATTATTAATCTATAGATGCTCCTCGATTTATGATGGGGCTACCTCTTTACAAACCAATCATTAAGTTGAAAATATCCTAAACTGAGAATGCATTTAATACAGCTAACCAATTGATTATCACAGTTTCCCTAGCCTAATGTGCTCAGAAAACTTACATTAACCTCGGTTGGGCAAATTCTTCTAACACAAAGTCTATTCTACAAAAAAGTGTCAAATAGCTGATGTAATTTATTAAATACTGTACTGAAAGTGAAAAATAGAATTGTTTGCTGCCACTGCTCGCCATCCCAAGAGGGTATCATACAGCATATTGCTACCCTAGTAAAAGATCAAAATTGAGAGTATGGTTTCTATTCAATGCATATTGCTTTTGTACCATTATAAAGTCAAAAAGTCTAAGTTGGACCATTATAAGTAGAAACCCTATGTTTCTTTTTAACTTTTATGTCTTTATATATTATAATTATAATAAAAATACTGCTTATTTTACCTTTGTAATTTAAAAGTAAGAAATTTTTTTTTCTCAGAAAAATAAAAAAATATATAGTATAGGGCAGCACGTAGCGTGGTGGTTGGAGTGAGTGAGTGCTGGACTCCCATATGGCCAACCGTGGTTTGAGTCCCAGACCTAGCGGCTTGCTTTCTTGCTCTCCCTTTTGCTATCTCTTTGTCTCTCTCTGGCCAAGTAAAAATATAATAACAACAAATGAAATTAAATAAATATTTCTTTATATATATACATATATATATATAGTATAATTTATTGTAATGCTTTTGAATACACAAAACAGCTAAAAGATCTGGTTCAGAAAAATAAATAAATAAATAAATAAATAAATAAACAAACAAATAAATAAATAAATAAATAAATAAACGGGACCAGCAGTTGGTGTAATGGCTATGTCACTGGACTTCCGCGTAGTCAACTGCAATTCAAGTCCTGGACCTGGTGGCTTATACTCACGCTGGGCATGTATGCGTGCGTACCCAAGATCCCTAGAGGAGAATGGAGGAGAAGAGATTGTGGTGTGGCCATCCCCTCTAAGGGGTGATTTCTCGCTTTCTGTCTGTCTCTCTTTTTCTGGCAAGCGCACGCACCCTGTAGAAAAAAACCTCTCCAAAAAAAGAAAGAAAACGAAAAAAAAAGAAGTTCCGCTGAAGATTTGACTTTCTAAAGAGAAGTAAAGTTCAGTTTTTTCCAGTATGAAGCATGCTTAGAATTTTTGTCTTTCTTTTAAACCGTGTCAGTAAGCTATAATTTACGTACCATAAAATTCACTCATTTGAAATGTAAAGTCAAGGTAATTTTACCAATTTCTGCAAACAACTTATCTTCAAAATGCTTGCTTTGTGATCTTGACAAATTTCTTCCAAGACTTCTGCAGGAGTCAGGCTGTCTTCTTCCTTAGTCACTTGCTTGCTCACATATCCCCTGATTTAAGCTATACTAAGATTGTTTTCCATTTTATTTCAGTATAGAAACCAATCAATATAAAAGATAATAAATCAATTAATCTAGATTGCATACAATTACCCCAATTCCACAATTACTTTATTGTTACTGTTATTTTCTTAATCCATTGTTCTTGGAATGAAAATACCATTGATCTAATCCATTTATAGACTTTCTAATTGTTTAGGATGACTTTCATTTAAAGAGATGTTTTTCAGGACCTCTCAACAAAGACCAGAGAGTAAAGTAATTTTTGGAGTGTTTCCACAATTATACATGAATGACTGACAAACTCATTTTGCATTTAAAAAAATATATACTTCTGAGCTTCTAGATGAAATATAACATAATGTTTTAGGTCTTATTATTAGTTTATCATGAGAAATAAACTGGTGACTCAATCTCCTCACTAAGAAGAAGGTATTGCAAACACATTTTTAAAAATGGTATTGGACAGAATTCTCTAGAAACAATATCACAAAAGATACAAAACTGTCCATATAATTCTTTATTATGTTGGCTGTTTCTAAAACTCAAGAATATGACATAAAATCATAGTTTTGTAAGGGAGTAAACTAACTTTTGCAGATATAAAATATTTTAATAATGTGAACTTGATTTAGCTACAGAATTTTTAAATCTAGATAAATTAATGGTTTTATCTGCATTAATTCAATAAAATAGCACCCATCTCAACCAGGCTTTTGTCAGGAAAATGAGGACTCAAAATTCCTTTTGCGAATGTATTCCTTTTATAAATTTTAAACATTTAATTGCAACACTTTTTTGAGAATTGAATGCTTTCTCCCTTTAGACAGGTTTTAAATCTGAAGCTGTAAACTTCAACACACACACTGGATATAATCACAATTCATAAAATTTTTCTAGATTATTTTGAAATCCATCCTAGAATACATAGTAAAGGCCTGTGAGCTGTACTTTTATTGGTATTCTTTCCTTCTGTGTGCCTGTAAAAAATTTACTATAAATCAAAACATAATGATAGTTACTTTACTGATTCATAAAGATTAAGTGACTGGAAAGATGAAATGACCAAATAGAAAACTTAGGAAGCAAATATGACAACATTCTAGCTCACTATGTAGTCAAAGTTGTTCTAAAATTTAACATGGGTAATGTTCGTACAACTCAAAGTATACAAAAACAATAACCTTGTACACTTAAAATGAGTGAACTTTATGATATAGAAGTTTTACCTCAGTAATGCTCCTTTAAATATATATGTTAAGGTTCTTTATTGAAAATTATATATATATATGTATTAATATCTTTAATTTGATTATTACACACTGCATACATGCTTTAAAAAACTATATCATGGGGCCAGCAGGAGGTGTGGTAATAGTTATGGTGCTGGACTCCCACATGGCTGATCGTGGTGGAAGTGGCGGCTTGATTTCTCACTTTCTCTCTCTCTGGTCAAACTAAATAATAATAATAATAATAATAATAAATTAAATTAAATTACATAATTATTTTAAAATATAATAAAATAAACTATATCATACGTCATAAAGATGTACAATAATGGGACCAGAAGTTGGTGTAATGGCTATGTCGCTGGACTCCCGAATAGTTGGAGTCCCAGACCCAGTGGCTTAAACTCATGCCGGGCACATGTGCATGCGTGCCCAAGATCCTGAGAGGAGAATAGAGGAGAAAGGATTGCAGCATGGCCATTCCCCCTGGGGGGTGATTTCTCGCTTTCTGTCTCTCTGTCTCTGTCTTTCCAGTGAGCACACATGCCCTGTAGCAAAAATCTCTCAAAAAAAAAAAAAGATGTACAATAATTACTTGTGCATAAAAATTTATAAAATAAAAATGATGTTAAAAGAAATTTAATAGACTCAAAAATTTTAATTTCAGAAAAGTATGACTTGCAAAGACTTTATAAAAATTGCTAAACAATGTTAAATTTATAATCAGAAAAAGTGTGGTTGACTTTGTACTTAAATGCTATTTAAAATACAACTATGACTAACTGACAAAATTTAAACTGGAAAGTTATGATTTACTCCAATGATTTAATGCATATGATAATAGAATAAATTTGCATTTATTCAATTTATTTCTCAAGGCATGTTTCCATGTCTCTTTCCATCTCTCTCTCTCTCGCAAGTTTTCTTAGGATTTTATACACACACACACACACACACACTCACACACACACACACATTTTTTACTCACCTGGAGTGCTGACACTGTAGGTGATCTAATTTGTATTGCAGATCTCCTATACTTGAATGGAACTTTTGAAAACATGCTCATTAAGTGATTCTTTCTCCTGCCTCCTGACAAACTAACTCAGAAAAACATCATTTTAAGAAGCTAGAGAACTTCAGATTTGTGCTTTCTTTAGACTTCAGATATAAATACCTATATCCACTCTTCCATCAAATTAAGAATCCCTTAATTAATAGCCATTCATAAGCAACTATCAGTGGAGGCTGGGGAATAGATCATTTTATGATGGAAATGAATCATGTTCACTTCTCCTAATGACAAAGAAAGGTGTTTATTTTTTCCTCAGAGGTTTTTACCATAGGGCATGTGTGTTCGCCTGAGAGAGAGAGAGGTAGAGACAGAGACAATGATAGGGAAAGTGAGAAGTCACTTCCAGGATGGATGGACACACCACAATCCCTTCTCCTCCATTCTCCTCCTGGGATCTTGAGCACACACACGCACTTCGAGTAATTTTCAAGCCACCGATTCGAGACTTGAACAGAATCAGCCATGTGGGAGCCCAGCAACATAACCACCATGCCATTGGCTGGCCCCAAAGAAGGCATTTTTAAAGACCAGCCAGATTACATAAACAAAGCTGCAATTCTTTTAATAGTTCAAGCAGAATAATATTTGCATTTTCCAGTTATAGAATATAAAACAAACTTTTCCTTTAAATAATCAATTTCACAGGTTACATTCTAAAACTATGCTAAAAATTTACTAATTCTGCACAGTATTTTATATTAACTACAATCAAGCCTAATACTTTGGAAAAGACTTATTCCAACCAGAAGCATCAGAATTACATGTGCCAAAATATTTGCCTTCCTTGGATTTGTATAGTCAAGTATACTGAAATTTCCTTTCTGGGTTACTTTGTACACCATTTATGATTGATAACTGACTTCCCAAATAATTGAAGGCTAATGATGATGTCTTCTGCTAATTAATCTATCCTAATGAAAAGATCACATAACATTCTGATAAGTGAGTGCACATTTACAACATTCACGTGACATTCACTTTCATATTAGATAACATGTCA
This sequence comes from Tupaia belangeri chinensis, assembly GCF_000334495.1. Lineage (NCBI taxonomy): Eukaryota > Metazoa > Chordata > Mammalia > Scandentia > Tupaiidae > Tupaia > Tupaia belangeri. Next base: position 315,013 of record NW_006203837.1, on the reverse strand, counting down.
TGTATAAGGACCAAAAGATTTATGAGGGATTTCTTTAAAGTCTAAGGTTCTACACTGGCATTCAACAGTGTGGGAAGCTGCACACCAGCGAGTCTGCCGAGGTTTCTCAGAGAGCAAACAATTACCATGATTGGTTCCCTTCCAAAAACCTGACCTTCGAAACCTTGCTCTGATTGACCACTAGAATCCCTCAAATTTGCATATCCGGCACCTCATGATTGGTCCAAAAGCAACCGATCATAACCCACCGTAAGCAACCAATCATAACCCACCGTTAACAACCAATCAGGGCCCACCATTTACAACCAATCACAGTCCTCCGTTTACAACCAATCACGACCCACCGTTTACAACCCACCAGAGTGTATATAACCACGATGCCTGGCCCACAGTAGCCAGACGACCGAGAAGACGACACAGACGACCGAGACGACGACAACGACCAGGAAGACAACAACTGAAGAGCCTGAAGAGCTGAAACACCGCGCAGTCTCCAGACGACCCTGAAGATCCTGAAGAGCTGACACTGTCGTCTCTGTGCTGTACCGTGCTGCCCACAATAAACAGACGACACTGTCGTCTCCGTGCTGTAACACTACGCTGCTTGCCCCGGCTCTCACTCCTTCACTCAGGAAACCCGTTCGGCTGTCCCCCCGGGTCGGGACACCTGGCACCCGAACAGGGACGGGACAAACAGTTGTATTTAATTTAAAATGACACACAGAATCTTTTAAAGTTTCTATATCTCCATTTAAAACACACAGGCCGTAATTACTAAAGGAAAATTACAGAAGTAGGCTACTAGCCTCAGACTCATTTGTTTCTGAAATGCAGTCATTAAGTGGGTATTGATATATTATGTAAACTCAAGAATTATAAAAAATTGGCAGAATTAAATATTTGATTTAGAAGTAGGGGGACCAGTAGTCAGCGTAATGGCTATGTCGCTGGACTCCCATGTAGTCGACCGCAGTTCAAGTCCCGGACCAGGTGGCTTAAATTCATGCCAGGCACGTGCGCATGTGTGCCCAAGATCCCGAGAGGAGAATGGAGGAGAAGGGATTGCGGCGTGGCCATCCTCCCTTGGGGGGTGATTTCTCGCTTTCTATCTCTCTGTCTCTCTCTTTCTGGCAACCGCACACACCCTATAGCAAAAACCTCTAAAAAGAAAAAAAAAAAAAAAAGAAGTAGGGAAGAATTAGAGTTGGCAGGTACAGTGATAGTTAAGGGTGCCGGATTCCTCAATGACCAACCATGGTTCAAGTCCTGGACCTGGTGGTGGCTTGCTCTCTCTCTCTCTCCTCTCTCTTCCTCTCTGGTCAAATTTAAAAATAAGTAAATAAATAAATAAAGTTAAATAAAATAATTCTTTTAAAAAAGTAGAGAAGAATTTACGAAAAGTGATGGTTAATTAATTAATTTATATTTTAGTCAATTATTTTCTTAAGAAAGACAGAGAGATGGAGAAAGGGAGAGATTTACAAGTATAAGGTCTTTACACCACAATAAGGTCTAAATATGGTATGTAAATAAAGGTATCACTTGTTAATTTTTATTTGATGTTTGTTTGAGGTGAAGGTTTAAATGTTTATTGCATTATTATTTCTCTTTCTTCAAAATTTTTGCTTATATTCCTTGCTCATTTTATCTTCAGTTTTCTTCATTTACATGTGACTTGTAATTTTCTTTTCTGTTTTAAGGATATTAGTGCTTTGTCCTTAGGGTCACAATAGTCACAGAGAGCTAGGCATGCATTATGAAGCAAAAATGGTATAGGGTGCATGAGCTCGCCAGGAAGACAGAGAGATAGAAAGCAAGAAATCACTCCCCAGGGGGGATGACCACGCCACAATCCCTTCTCCTCCATTCTCCTCTCGGGATCTTGGACACACACGCACACACGGCCAGCGTGAGTTTCAAGCCAATGGGTCCGAGATTCAAACCACAATCGATTAAATGGGAGTCCAGCAACATAGCCATTACGCTAACTGCTGGTCCCAAGATATTATACTTTGAAAGTCCTCGTATTACAGAAATGCAACACATTTTGGGGGGACTTTTTTTCAAAAAGGTTTATCATTCATTTCAAGAGAGGGAGAGAGGGAGAGGCAGACAGAGGCAGAGAGACCTCTTCCTTCTCTCCCCTAGTAAAGTTATTAAAGTATATATTACATTGGCAATTACCTTTTTTACTTTGTTGCGGTGCACTGTTCTGTAATCTATTACATGCATTTATATACATTTTTCTGTCTATTAATACTTTTCTCCCAAACCCAAACCTGCAGATTCCATGCATTTTCTTGTATCTACCATTACTCTCTACTTCTATTCCATCAAGTCCTCCAGTTTTCACTACAGGATGCAGACATTCAGTATATGTTAAGCAGAGTCATATAGTATTTGTTTTAAATATCCTTGCTTATTTTCATTTGCATTTTATCTTCAAGATTCATCTATTTTGTGTCAAATGTTAGAATATCATTTTCATTTATAGTTTCGTAGTATACTAGTGTGTATATGTGCCACATTTTCTTAATCCATTCAATAGTTGTTTGGTATTAACATTGATCATGTGTCTTTGATGCTATGAATAATGCTGCAATAAACATGGATTACAAATGTCTCTCTAATAGAGAGATTTTTATCCTTTCAGTAAAACCCAAGAGTGGAATTACTGGGTCATTGGATAGTTCTATTTTCAGATTTTTCAAGGAAACACCATACTGTTTTCCATTGTGGCTGTTCTAGTTTACATCCTCACCATTCATTCCCACTATACACAAGGATTCTCCTTTCTCTGTACTCTCACAAACACTTGTTATTCTTTGTTTTATTGATCATAGCCATTCTTACTAAGGTTGGGTTATGCATCATTGTAGCTTTGATTTTCCTTAAGAAAGAAATGCTGAAATATTTGTATGCCTTTCCAGCTATTTTTATGCAATCCCTTGAGAGTTTTCTGTTAGTATTGATTTCCCATTTTTGATTAGGTTATTAACGTTTTTTTTTTTAAACTTTTGTTGTGTGTGGGGGGGAGGGGGTGAGTTATTTGAGTTCTCTATATATTCCAGTTATCAATCCCTTGCCAAAGTATAGTTTGCAAATAGTTTTTTTCCATTCTGTAAGCTGCCTCTTTAGTTACTGTTTCCTTTGCTTTGTAGAAGCTTTTTAACTTGATATAACCCTGTTTGTCAATGTTTGGTATTATTGCCTTTTCTTTTAGTTAAGAAATTTTTGTCTACTCCAATATGCTGAAGTGTTTCCACTATTCTTTCTTTTTCATTTTTAAAAAGTTTTAAAGAATTATTTATTTAATTTTATTTATTATTGTTATTATTTTTAATTTACTTTAGGATATATGCACTCATCAGAGAAAGACAGAGAGAGGAAAAGAAAAAGTGAGAAAGCAAGCCACCATGTCCAGGACTTGAACCAGGGTCAGTCATGTGAGAGACCAGCAACTTAACCATCATACCACCTGCTGTCTCCTCCATTATGCTTTCTTAAGGTAGCTTTATAGTTTTGAGCTTTATGTTTTGATCTTTAATTCATTTTGAGTTAATTTTTATAAATAATGAGTTAATTTTTATAATAATGATAGGGATTTCATTTTATTCTTTTGCAGGTGGAAATCCAGTTTTCTAATACCACTTATTAAAAAGAATATGTTTTCTCCACTGGATTTTCTTGTATCACTTGATAATCAGTTGGCTGTATGTCATTGAATATATTTTTATTTCTATATTTTCTATTCAGTTCCATTGGCTTATGTGTTGTTTTTGTGGCAGTACCATACAGTTTTGTTTATTATGGTTTTGTAATATATTTGAGTTCAAGTAGTTATATGATTCCAATTTTATTCTTTTTTCATGGCATTGCTTTGGTGATATGGGATCTCTTGTGATTCCAGACAAATTTTATAATTTCTTCTAGTTCTATAAAGAATGTTGCTGGTATTTTGATAAGAATTGCATTGAATTTGTAGATTATTTTGAGTAATATGGACATTTTCACCACATAGCTTCTTTCAAATTGCAAAAAAAAAAAATAATTCTAGTGTTTAATTCATCTTCTCCCCCATTTTTAAAAAAAGTTTTCACTGCAGAGTTGTTTTCACATACACACGTGTGAGTGTGTGTGTGTGCGTATGTGTGTATGCCCATATATATAGTTTGTGTTTACATATTTTTAAAGATTTTGTTTATGTATTTGCATGGATTTTGCTTCCTTGGTTAGATTTATTCTAAAATACTTTGTTACATCATGGCTATTGTAGATGGGATTATTTTCTTCATTTTTTAGTCCTTCCATTACTGATTTACAAAAATACTCCAAGTTTCTATGTTGATTTTGAATTCTGCAACTTCACTGAATTTGTTCATCACTTTTAAGAAGTTTGGGGAGAATCTTTAGGTTTTTTTCTTTTTATTATATAGTCAAGTCTTCTGCAAATATGGATAATTTTACTTGTGCAATAATATCCCTAAGCAACTATATTCCTAAGAAACTATAATCTTAAGTTTAAGGTTAAACTATAACCCTAACTATAACCCTAAGTTTCCCTAAGAAACTATATCCCTAATTTTTTCTCCAAGGTTTATGGTCATTATTGTATGTCTCAAGTTTAATATTTTACACCAGACTACTGTAGATTATTAATCTGCATTGCAGTATTTTTGAGGAATGTTACCTGCTTGTCACCTTCAATGAGTTCAGAAATAAAGATAAATGTCTTTGGTAAGTCAAAAGAGATAATTTTGGGGACCAGCAGTTACCATAATGGCCATGTCGCTGAACTCCCATGTAGTCGACCACGGTTGGAGTCCCGGACTCGGTGGCTTAAACTCACACCAGGTGTGTGTGCATGTGTGCCCAAGATCCCGAGAGGAGAAGGGATTGCAGCGTGGCCATCCCTAATGGGGGAGTGATTTCTCACTTTCTGTCTCTCTGTCTCTCTCTGTCTGTCTGGCGAGCTCACGCCCTAGAGCAAAACAAAACAAAACAAAACAAAAAAAAAAAAAAGCTCTCCAAAAAAAGAGAGATAATTTTGCAGACAATAATGTCTGAATTGTTCTGACCATGGATCATGGACAGGACCATGGATACTGTCTTCACAAACACCACACTAGGAAGTGGAAAGAGACAAGGGCTATAGTAAAAATGTTATAAAGATACCAAACTGATTTTATGTTGTATTTTTTTCCAGTAAAAATGTTATAATGATACTGCATTGTTTTTATGTTGTATTTTTTTTCTTGACTCAGCATTATCCTGACCGTTGTTAACTTTTTACTATTTTTATGAGTTCTAACAATATTCATTCTGATGTTGTTTAATAGGCATTTGGAACAACCAACTTCACCGTTTCTCTTAAGAATCTCCTTCACTTAAAAAAGAAATTATTTGTTTTGAAAGAAAAAAATACTAGTGAGCACCCTCAACAGAGTCTTTTATTGCAATTCCCCTCCCAGCCTTCCCAGTCAGCTAGTAAGTACATGCCCAGAGCATGTCATAGGCCCACTGTGGAAACAAGTCTCAGTTTTTCAGTATTTCAGAGTGTCATGTTACCACTGTACCATTCCCTCACTCTTGAAAAATAGTTTTGCTGGGCAGATACTTCTTGGCTGACTGTCCTTTCATTCACTACTTTAGTCCTATTATTACACTACATTTTGTACTTTGTGATGAGATATATTAGCTATTAGTATCTTGAGGGCCTATATTTTCTTTTTTCTGGTTTCAAACAGGATACACTAGAAAAAAACTGGATTTCAGCATGACCATGTCCCATGTGAGGGTATTTTCTCTCACTCATCTGGCAAGCATGTATGCTCTATGATAATAAAAAAATAAATGAACAAAAAAAAATATTCTGGGTAATTATGAGGTTATCAGCTTGGCTATTTATTGGGAAGTTTAAGATTTGGGAATGCTAATAGCTTGCCTGCTGGGGAATTGGAAAAACACCAGCTTATTCTAATAAATTCTTGATCCTTGCTTTTATGTTTCAAGGAAGAGATACAGTAAAATTGTAGTCACTAGGTGGCACCCAAGCTCCTTGTTAACTTGCTTGTTTTACACTTTTAAGCTGACAGATTACTTACACCAACTGAAAAAGAGTTCTACATATTGGAAATGTTGACATTATCTCCACCAAAATTAGCAAATGTGTCCATGCCAAATAAGCCAAGTGCAAACTGAAGTTATCATTTTAAATACTTCTTTTAATTTTTTTAAATATGCAAAATATCTACCATAGTGTATAAACATATTAAAATAGGAAATTATCTCCACTGTAGAAAAATTATCTCAGAAATTTTATGACATATATCCATTTTGGTCTTTACTTTTCAGGAAAAAAATCAGAAAATACTAAGTTCTAGATATGTCATAAGCTAAAATATGAAATAAGATATTAAAAATAATAGGAAAACATTACCATAAATGAGACATTACATATTAAAACAAAAAATATAAACTAAAATAGAACTATTTGGAATTATTATTATAGTGGCTAATGATTTTCTCTCTTCTCTCTCTCTCTCTCTCTCTCTCTCTCTCTATATATATATATATATATATATATATACACATTTATGTAAATTGTAGATCTACCTTCCAGAAAAAACAAGAAAATATGATAGAAAAATGTCCTCATGAAAAGTTTATGAGTTTCAGTATGTAATTTTAAAAGATATAAATTATTATGTTACTGGAAGCACAAAAGGCCTTAATAAGTTTGAAAATAAAATCATGTTTTATTATAGTAAAGTCTAATATGGCTGATATCCTAGCCTTCCATAAAATAGTTTATAAGATTAAAGCAATCATAAAAACTTACTGTCTCTCCAATGCACCCTATAGCAAAATCTCTCCCCAATAACTTAATATTATTTGGTAAAAATCATTCTAGCTAATAAAATGAACAACTACATGAATAAAATCAAGATCGTTTGAAAAAGAAGATAATGAGGGTACTTATAAAAGTAAATATTAAAGGGTAACATAGATTTACAGCCAACTGTTCTTATTAAATGAGTGAATCTCAGAGATACTATGCCATGTGAAAGGAGATACCCTCAAAAGACTATTTCCTATACGATCCTACTTACATGACAGTCTGGAAAAGGCAAACTAGGACCAAAACAGATCATTAATGCCAAGGGCAGAGAATGACAAGGGAGTGACTACCAAGAGACGCAGGGACATGTTTTCGTTGATGAAACTCATGTATCTTAAAATTCTGATGATTACATGATCATGTGCATTTGTTAAAACCTGCAGAATAGTACCCTAAAGAGAGCAATATTTGCTACATATAAACCATACCTTTGAAATGAAAAAAAAAATAAAGTTTAATATTGGTACTAAAAATCTCTGACCTCCCTTCCTCCCTGTGAGTTCTAAACCAACTTTTAAGTACAATCGGGAAAAAAAAAAAAGAGACCAATGTCAATGTTATTACTGGTTAAGTTGTATTGCACTTGAAGCCCCCAAACTCTTTTTACCACTTCCCCTTAATTGTAACCTCCAGCCCACCTAAAGAGAGAGTTTGCAGAACAAACACTTAGCCAGATGTAGTCAAGAGTAACGCTGAAGTGCACATGTCTGGGACAGAGAACATTGTGAAGAAGACAATTTCAGATGTCTTTCCAAATCCGCCCCTGGAAGGGAAGTCACAGAACTTGAAACTCACTAAAAGTCATGATGTCCAAACAAGAGTGTCTCTTCAGAAGTATCTAAAAAGTGTGTTTTACATTGATATGTCGAGTCCTTATTTTCTTAATGGCTAATTTTACCTCTTGATTTCTTAATGTATAAATAATGGGATTTAAGAGAGGTGTAAAAATTGTGTAAAACACAGAAAGAATTTTATCTACAGAGTATCTACTGAATGGCCATACATAAATAAAGACACAGGGAGCAAAGAAGAGAGTCACAACTGTGATGTGCGCTGAGAGAGTAGAGAGGGCCTTAGAGGATCCACTGGCAGCACGGTGCCTAACTGAGTATATTATGACTGTATAGGAGACAAGCAAGAGGAGGAAGCAGACCAGGGACAGGAAACCACTATCAGCAATGACCAGGAGTTGTAGTATGTAGGTGTCCTTGCAGGCAAGTTTGATCACAAGAGGAAGGTCACAGAAAAAGCTATCTACAATATTGGGACCACAAAAGGGCAAATTCAACATGAAAGCCATTTGACTGGAGGAGTGCACAAACCCAACTGCATAGGAAGATAACAGCAGCCCAGTGAGCACCCGGGGGCTCATGATGGTCATGTAATGGAGTGGCTTGCATATGGCAACATACCTGTCTATTGCCATGGCTACAAGCAACATCATCTCACTGCCACCTAGGAGGTGCATGAAGAACATCTGTGAATAACATCCCCACCAGGAGATGGTCTTCTGTTTTCGGAGGAAATCCACAATCATCTTAGGGGTAGCAAAAGAAGCAAGGATCATATCAATACAGGAGAGATTGATAAGTAGAAAATACATTGGTGTGTGAAGGCGTGAGTCAAAGGCCACAGTAACCAAGATAAGCAGGTTTCCTAACACAATCCCCACATAAACCACAGAGAATCCCAAGAAGAATAAAATCTGAAGATTTTGAGATTTGGACAGACCCAGCAAAATGAATTCAGTTACCATAGAGTGGTTTTCTCTTTCCATATTGTCAGCTTTATCCCATAATAATCTAGATGAGTGAGAATAAAGGACGGAGATATTGTATTTACTGGTAAGGAAGGTTTGTGCTGATATCCACTTTTACTACTCAGTCGAGACAGTTTAATTTGCAAGCACCTCCTAGTTTTGTGAAATTTTGCTGGTCATCAATTTCGTTAATGACCCAGAGATGTATACGAAATTCAAAATATAAGTTTCTGAAAGACAAAAATAAAAATAGTACTTGAAATCACAAATGTGTAGCTTGTGTTTAGAATCAGAAGAGTTCCATATGACAGCTAAACTACCAACTGGGTGACTTTTTAAGGGTCAAATATCTTCAACAGAATTAAAGAATTGGACTATATGATATCAAATGCCTCTTTGTCCTATAAAGAGGTCCATGAATTATTGACAGATAATGCCAATGGTAAATTCTATAATCATGAAATAATACTGAACTTTTTGTTTGTTTTTAATTTGCTATATGATGTGTGTGCTCACCAAAGAGAGACAAGGAAGGAAAATGAGAAAGCATCCCCTATGGGAGATGGTCAAGCCACAAGCATTTCTCCTGTATTCTCCTTTCAGGACTTCGAGCACATGTGCACACACTCCAAGTGTTTTTCAGGCTACCAGTACAGAGTCAAACCATGGAATCAGTCATGGGAGATCCAGCCACCTTAACCACCACAACACAAGTTGGCCCAATATTGAGTTTTAAATGGTTTTTAATCTGGAAATGATATATATGTAAAATATATCCTAGATTTTCAAGAGCCATTTATACCTGTTCTCTTAGCTCATTCTCTCTTTTACCAATCTCTAAAGCTTATTCTAGTATTAATCACTTTTTAAAAGTCAAATATATATAGAGTACAAATGAATATATATATATATATACACACACACACACAAACATATGTTTATATATCGTACATATATATTTACATATGAATATCTAGAAACTTATATACAGGTTTTTTTCACTCAGCATTTATTATCAAATCAAATGCCTCTTGTAGAATTTTAGGCAAGAAATACAAAGTATAGTAGAAAGGCAATAGTCAAACATAACAGAATTTATTTCATTTAGTTTGATTATTGCTATAAAGAGAATAGTAGAGTGGTTCATTTGCAGTTAATTTTCAAGATTTCAAAGTACCTGAGCATGCGGGTGGTAACCCGTTGATGCTGGGGAAAAAAGAACAGTTCTTCTAGTATAATCTTTGAAATTTACACCATAATTCATCATCAGTCCCTACTGATGCATGCAGTTTTGCAGTTGCAAAACTGGTTTTATTGACTTAGCTCTTTAAAAAATTACTCTTATTGCTAATAGTTTCACAATTATCTAGAATTTTATGAAACTCCTCAGTAAGTATGGTATAGCTACCTTTTGTGCCATTATTATTTCATGTATTTTGTCACATGGTGCCTTATGTGAGTCCCAGGAATGGTCTTGTATCTCCTTTCCCTGCATTCACAATCGGTTTTCTGCAATTTACTCTCCCAATCATCAGAAACACAAATGGGCCCAATTCTATATGCTCTGTTTCTTTGAGACAATCCCATGGGAACATTTGTCCAATTGGGGATGTATTTTCTCTCTTTGGCAAATTTCCCACTCTGTGAAACTTGGATTGATTAAAATACTAAATTGCATCAAACATGTAGTTACTCATTTTAATGTCTAGAAAGTTTTTTTTCTTCATTCAGTTTAATATCTAATATTTTAAGGATACATCCTAATGCTTTTTCATGAAATCTAATTTTTGAAACTGCATTTAAAAATGGAAGAGTTTTCAAATATACACAAAATAATTTATATATGTTGCAATATCTACAACATGAAAGTACTTCCAAAATTTTGTGAAAAGATGGGATTAAAGTATGAGTTTATTTTGGTACAAAAAAAATTGAAACCGATGCATAGTTTTTTTCATCATATGGACTTATCATGAACCTTTTGAAGACCCCATAGTTTGCATATCAAAAAACACTAAATAAATATCTGTTGAATGAATGAACTAATTATATAGTGCTTCTTTAAGATCTAGATTAAAATCAGTTTTATAGAAGAATCCACAGAAATTAGGAATTTTAACAATACTTAATTTATTTTTTAAAGCTTATTTTTTATTCATGAGCATGCAAGCACAAGAGAGAGAGATCAAAATATCCTCAACAGAGTCTAGTCACACCACAGTTCCGTCCCCCAAACCACTAGCTCATCAGGATCTTGGATATGCTCACCTGTCCAGCATGTTTCAGGTCTACCAGATGGGCAGTCCAAACCTGTAGTTGTCTCTGTGCCTTCCAGCACTATGATTTGGTATGCTATCAGCTGGACGGCAGAGGTTAAGTCACAATCTTTCATTTTAAATATTGAATGTTGGAGACTTTTTTTTTTTTTTTTTTTTTTGAGAGAGATTTTTGCTATAGGGCACATGAGCTAACCAGAAAAACAGAGAGACAGGAATGAGAAATCACCCCCCTAGGGAGGATGGCCACACCACAATCCCTTCTCCTCCATTCAGCCCTCAGGATTTGGGGCATGCACACACCTATGCCCGGCATGAGATTTTAAGCCACTGGGACAGGGATTCAAACCTCAGTTGACCATGTGGGAGTCTGACAATGTAATCATTATGCCATCTGCTGGTCCCAGATGTTGAAGATTTATAAACAGACTGGTGTGAAATGTATTCATGTTAGAAAATTAACTTTACAAGCTAAATGATGTATAGTGATTGAGTGTATAAAAGAAATAAAAAGAAAATAAAATACATTTAAAAATTAGTTAAAAGTATGTATTCTTAATTTAATTTCTTTTAAAAAAAATTATTTATTTTAAATTTGACCAGAGAAGGACAGAGTGAGTGAGAGAAAGTGAGAAAGCAAGCTGCCAGGTCAGCCATGACTGACTCAAATCACGGTCAGCCATGTAGGAGTCTAGCACCCTTAACCACCATGCCATCTGCCAGCCCCTCTTAATTTAATTTCTAAAACCTGAAAGTAATTTGTGCCCATGAGGAAAAAAAATAACTACATCACACACAAAAGAAGGGTATTTAACTGTGAGAACATTTAACAGATTCTTGGAAAGCTATCCAGGAATATAATACATGCTTTAGTATACTGTGCTTTTTCCAGCACAAATACTATGACTATCAGTCAAGATAAAGTCATCACTATATACATTATCATCAGCAAATAGCTTTTCATTTTTTTTTTGTCAATCATACTTTTTGTTCTTCTCTTGTTTCCCTTCCTCCCTCTATTATCCACCCCCATATTACCCCTATCCTTACTTTCTCTAGTATCTACCATTGCCTTTCCTGGTTCTATACCTTTCAAACTTCCCGTTTCTACTATATAGCAGACAATTGGTATATATTGAGTGGGGGACATGCAATGTCTGTCTTTTAGCCTGGTTTGTTTTGCTTAGGATTAAGTCCTCCATACCCCACTTTGTATCAAATGTCAGGTCTTATTGTTTTCATGGCTGAGTAGTATTTCATAAAGTAGACATACCACATTTTTCCAATCCAATCATCTATTTTTGGATAGTTGGGTTGATTCCATGTACTAACAATTATAAATAATGCAGCAATAAACATGGATGTGCAAGTGTTTTTTCCAACTAAGAGTTTTTCTATACTTTGGGTAAATACCTAAGATTGGAATTACTGGGTGGTATGATAGTTCTACTTGTAGGTTTCTGGTGAATCTCAATACCAACAGTATAGGAGAGTTCCCTTTCCACCACAGCCTCACCAGCACTTACCATTATCAAGTGGTATCTCATCATGGTTTTTATTTGCATTTCCTTTATGATAGGAGATGTCAAGCACATTTTCATATCCTTTTGAGCCATTCATATGTCTTCTTTGGAGAATTTTCTATTCAGTTCATTTTCCCATCTATTATTATTTTTTTGTATATAAGCTGCTTAACTGCCCTGTATATGTCTGGCTATCAGTCCCTTATCTGAGGTATAGTTTGCAAATATGCTCTACCACAGAGAGGATTGTCTTCTCACTCCACTTACTGTTTCTTTTGCCATGCAGAAGCTTCTCAGCCTAATATAGTCCCATTTGTATATTTTGGGGGCTTTTGCCTACACTTTGGAGGTCTTCTTTAAGAAATCTTTGCCTACTCCAAGGTCTTCAAGAGTTTTTCCTGTGTTTTCCACCAGCATTTTTATAGTTCGAGTTTTATGTTTAGATTTTCAATCCATTTTGAGTTATTTTTTGTTTGTAGTGAGAGATAAGGATCCAGTTTCATTCTTCTGCAAGTGGATATATAGTTCTTCAGTTATCATTTGCTGAAAAGATTTTCTTTTACCCATTGGATTGTCTTGTGCCCCTTTTCAAGGATTTTGGGGTTTTGGGATTCATTTGGGGGTTCTCAATTCTGTTCCCTAAATCTACCTATCTGTTTTCATGCCAATACAAGCTGTTTTAATTACCACAGCCGTGTATATGTTTTGAGGTCAGGAAGTGAGATGCCTCCTACTTTATTCCCCTTGCACAGTATTACTTTGGCAATATTGGGCGTTTTATGTTTCCAGACAAATTTTGTGATTTTTTTTTTCCTATTTATTTGAGAAATATCTCTGGTAGTTTGATTGGGAGTGCATTAAATTTGCAGATTAATTTGGGTAGAATTGATATCTTGATTATATTATTTCTCCAATCTAGAAACATAGAATGTTTTTCACTTTTTTGTATCATTTTACATTTCTTTTTCTAGTGTTTCAGAGTTTTCCTTGTAGAGGTCTTCGACATCTTTGGTAAGATTTATTCTGAGATAATTTATTGGTTTTGTGGCTATTGTAAATGGTATTGCTTTCTTCAATTTTGTCTCAGTTTGTCCACATTGCTGGTGTATAAAAATGCTATGTACTTATGTATGTTGATTTTGTATCCTGCCACTTTTCTGTAATCATTTATCATTTCCAGGACTTTCTTGGTGGATTATTTTGGATTTTCTATGTGTAGCATCATATCTGTGCAGAGATAACTGCTTCTTCTTTTCCTTCCCCTTTTCTTTTCCTGGATGTCTTTTGTTGTACTCTCTTGTCTAAATGCATTCACTAAAACATCCAGTGTTATGTTAAAAAGGAATGGAAAGAGTTGGTAGCCTTGGCTTGTTCCAGGTTTTAGTTGGAAAAACTTTCAGCTTTTCCCCATTCTGTGTGATGTTAGCTATGAGTTTTACATAGATGGCTTTTATTGTATTGAGGAATGTCCCTTTTATGACAATTTTTCTGAGAGTCTTAGTCATGAAGGGATGTTGTATTTTATCAAATGCTTTTTCTGTATCAATTGATATGTTTCTCTTCTTTTGTTAATGTGATGTATTACATGTATTGTTTTGTGTATGTTGAATCATCTTTGCATCCATGGAATAAAGCCTACTTGCTCATGATATATAATCTTTTTAAGATGTTGTTGAATACAATTTGCTAGTAACTTGCTGAGAATTTTTGTATCCATTTTCATCAAGGATATGGGCCTGACCTGAAGTTTTCTTTTTCTTTTTTTTTTTTTTTTTTTTTTTTTTTGTTTTTTCTTTTTTTTTTTTTGGTCTTGTCCTTGTCTGCTTTTGGAATTAAGATGAAGGAGACTTTATAGAATGAATTTAGGAGAGTTCCTTCCTTTAAAATTTTTAGAAATAGTTTGAGGAGATTTGGGGTTAGTTCTCCTTTAAAGGTTTTGTAGAATTGAGAAGTAAAGCCATCAGAATCTGGACTCTTCCTTATTGGGATACTATTTACTACTGACTCAATCTCATTGCTTGTATGAGTTCATTCAGACTTTTCTATCTCTTCCTGGTTCAATCTTGGTGAGTTATACATGCCCAGACATTTGTCTACCTCATCTAGGTTTTTTTGTTGTTGTTGACATATAGTAGCTCATAATATTCTCTGATGATATTTTGTATTTCTGTTATTTCTGCTGTAATACCTGTTTCCTTGCTGATTTGATTGACCTCGCTCCTTTCTCTGGTCTTCTTGATTAATCTAGCTAATGATGTGTCAATTTTGTTTATCCTCTCAAAGAATCAGCTTTTGGTTTTATTTACTTCCTGTATATTTCTTTTACTCTCTATTTCATTTATTTCTGCTCAAATCTTTATTATTTCTTTTCTCCTGGAATTTTTTTTTTAATCTTTCCAGTTCCGTGAGTTTTGTCATCAGATTGTTAATTTGCCACCTTCATGATTTTTCATGTGAGCACTTATTGTTATGAACTTCCCTTTTAAGACTGCTTTTGCTGTGTCCCATAGGTTATAAATACTTGTTAGTTTATTATCATTAGTTTCTATGACTCTTTTGATTTAAGTTTTAATTTCTTCTTTCGCTTTTAAGTCATTTAGGAGTAGGTTGTTTAGTTTCCAGGTGTTTGTGAATTTTTGAAGGTTTCTTCTCTAGTTGATTATAAGTTTGATTCCATCATGGTCAGAAAAGATGCTAGGTATAGTTTTTTTATACCTTTGAATTTGTAAAGGCTTGTTTAGTGTCCTTTCATGTGGTCAGTCTTCCAAAATGTTCTATATAAGGATGAGAAATATGCATATTTTGTGGTGGTGGTTGAGTGAAATATTCTGTAGCTGTGTCAAATCCATTTTACCTATGATATATTTTATATCTTGTGACTCTTTGTTTAATTTTGTCTAGATGATCTGCCCAGTCAGTGGGGTGATAAGATCCCCTACAATAATTGTGTTGCAGTCTATCTCTCCCTTGAGATCCAACAGTTTCTCTTTGATCTACTTAGGTGTTCCAGTGTTGGGTGCATAGATATTTACAAGTTGTTATATCTTCTTGGTGAACAAGTCCTTTTAGTACTATATAATGTCTTTCTTTGTCTCTTCTTACTTCTTTCATCTTAAAGTCTAATTTGTCTGTTACCAGTATCATTACTCCAGTGTTTTTTGATTTCCACTTGCATGGAATAACTTTTTCCAGTCCTTCACTTTTATTCTATGTATGTCCTTTTAATGAGATATGTTTCTTGTAAACAGCATATAGACAGCTTCTGTTTCTGTATGCATGCAGACAGCCTGTGTCTTTTAATGGGAGAATTTAATCCATTAATATTCAACACTATTATTGATATTTGTGGATTCATCCCTGTCATTTTATTGGTCATTTTCTCTGTTGTTTTATTGTTCTCCTGTTTCTGTTTATCTCTCTTTAGT
Source organism: Tupaia belangeri chinensis (assembly GCF_000334495.1). Classification (NCBI taxonomy): domain Eukaryota; kingdom Metazoa; phylum Chordata; class Mammalia; order Scandentia; family Tupaiidae; genus Tupaia; species Tupaia belangeri. The sequence continues at coordinate 299,129 of NW_006203837.1, read as the reverse complement.
TAGCCTGTTATAATACTCCCCACAGTACTTCCTGTAGAGCTGGTCTATTTTTGTTGAATTCTTTCAGTTTTTGTTTATTTGAGAATACTTTTATTTGTTTTCCCTACTTGAATGATAATCTTGCTGGATACAGTATTCTTGGTTGAAATTATTTTTCTTTAAAAGTTTTGAATACATCTTTCCATTGTTTCCTTTCCTGCATTGTTTTAGTTGAGAGTTCTGATGTTAGCATGAGGGGATAATCTTTTTTTCCTCTCTCTCTTTTTTTATTTCATTTTCTTTTATACATTCAATCATATTATTTGGCTTACAAAATGGATATTTCAACAGGTGAACATTTCTCCCTAGTACAGTTGATAAAAATATAATTTATCTTCAACAGATAATACCACATTTCTTTGTCCCATTAATGCTTTGCCTTCCTATTTCTCTTCTAAATGTCCTTCCTCAGACCCTCCTCTTTCACACACACTATATCTGGTATTTACATCTATATACTGTGTTTCTATATCCTTTAGTCAATCAGTTTCAGTCATAGAATGTGGACACTTGGTATATATTAAGTGGGGACATACAATACCTCTCCTTCATAGTCTGGCTTGCTTCACTCAGCAGTAAATCTTCCATATTTATCCACTTCCTGTAAAAGTTAGGGCTTTGTTGTTTTTTTATGGCTAAACAGTATTCCATAGAGTATATGTGCCATAGTTTTTCTATCCATTCATCTGTTCATGGGCATTTGTGTTGTTTCCATGACTTAGCAATTGTGAATAGTGCTACAATAAACATCAATGTCCAAGCACTTTTCTGATTAAGTATTCTTCTGTCCTTTAGGTAGATAAGAATAGCTAAAAGGCATATGAAAGAATGCTCAACTTCCCTCATTGTAAGGGAAATGCAGATCAAAACAATGAGATACCATCTGACCCCAGTCAGAATGACTAAGATTAAAAAAACAAAAAAGCATAAGTGTGGTGAAAGAGTGGTGAAGGGAGAACTCTCTTACACTGCTGGTGGGAACGAAAATTGGTCCAGCCCCTGTGGAGAACAATCTGGAAATTCCTCAAAAATCTACAAATAGAGCTACCATATGATCCAGCAATTCCACTCCTTGGTTTCTACCCAAAGGGGATAATCTTTATAAGTAACTTGTTGTTTCTCCCTTGCCATTTTTAAAATATTGTCTTTGTCTTTAATTGTTTACCAATCTGGCTATGATGTGCTAAGAGAGGATCTTTTTATGTTGACTTTATTTGGGGTCATTTTTATTACTTGGGTCTGAATTTCTTCATGTTTTCCGTATTTAGAAAATTTTCAGATAGTATTTCATGAAAGTGGTTTTCCATGCCTTTAGCGGATTCTTCACCTTCTGGAATACTCATTATAGGATAGTTGGACATTTCATAGCATCTGGAATTTTCCATATGTTGTCCTCATTTATTATTTTTTGGTAGTTTTTTGTTTCCATTGGGTGATTTGGTCTATGTTGGAGACTTTGTCTTCCAGGTCAGAAATTCTGTCTTCTGCATGGTCCAATCTGCTGTTAATGCTTTCTAGGAAGATTTTAATTTCTTGTATTGTAGTTCATTTCCAGAAGTTCTGCTTGATTCTTTTTAGGGTATCTATTTCTTTACAGAATTCCTCTTTCAGGGACCAGCAGTTAGCGTAATGGCTATGTCACTGGACTCCCACGTAGTCAACCGCGGTTCGTGTCCCGTACCCGGTGGCTTAAACTCATGCCTGGCGCGTGTGCGTGCGTGCTCAAGATCCCTAGAGGAGAATGGAGGAGAAGGGATTGCGGCGTGGCCATTCCCCCGGGGGTGGGGGTGATTTCTCGCTTTCTATCTCTCTGTCTCTCTCTGTCTGTTCTGAGAGTGCACGTGCCTTATAGCAAAAACCTCTAAAAAAAAAAAAAAAGGAATTCCTCTTTCACATCCTGAAATGATTTTTTCATTTTCCAAAAGTGTTTGTCTGCTTTCTCTTGCATCTCATTGAGTTTTGTCACTATAATATTTTGAATTCTTTTTCTGACATTTCTGTGTATTTTTCTGGGCTACTCACTGTACAGGAGGGACTACTATACTCATGTAGGAGAGTTTTCTCATGTTTCTTTGAGACCTGTCTGATTTCTAGTCATCTGATGCAGTATTTACTTTTTTTCCTATTTATTGGATATTTATTTACTTAGATTTATTTTATTATTAAATCTAATCTACTTATTAGCTTCTGTTGTACTGGTAGAGAAAATCGCACCTTGTTTCCCAAGTGTACTTCTACTGGACAGCTCTTTCTCCCAGTATCAGAGCAGTTGGGGTAACTTCAGGTGCTTGGTTTCTCTCCCAAATGTTCAGCTACTGATGACATTTTAGAAAGCTAAGGAGATAAAATTTAATGAAGAGGGTCAAGTGACGTCCTTCACAAGTGTAGTACATGGTTGGTGCACTAGAAGTCCCAGTGTAGCTTCCAAGGCCCAAACATGGGCTTTCCCAAGGAGGCCTGCCCAAACCAGCATTAAGTACCTTGGTGAGAGACCAGCAGCTGGTGTAATGGTTATGTCACTGAACTTCCATGTAATTGACCATGGTTCAAGTCCCACACAGGCAACTTAAACTTACTACAGGAACATGTGCAGTGCATGCGTACCCAAGACCCCAAGAGGAGAATGGAAGAGAAGCAATTGCGGTGTGGCCATTCCCCCTTGGGGACGGTGATTTCTTACATTCTTTCTCTCTGTCTTCTCTGTCATTCTTTTGATCGTGCATGCCCTTTAGCCAAAATCTCTCTTAAGAAAAAAAAAAAAAAGGGGGGGGGCAAATGTGACAAGCCCAGACCACTGGAATAGTGGGCAACAGTGTGCAGAAAGTCCCAAAGTTGCTCCCAAAATCTGAACCCAGGCTCATCCAAGGAGGCCTTCCAGACCAGGCTTATGTATCCTGGTGGACAGCAGGTGGGACAAATTCAAGCCACTGGGGCAATGGTGTGAGGAAAGTCCCAATGTAGCTCCTAAGCCCTGAGCCCAGGGTTACCCTTTCTGTATTCTTTATACTTCTTTCTATCTCTGCTTGTTTTCTATTTCTTAGCTGGACTAATGTCTCTGTTTATGTAACCACATCCTCCAGGACACCTTAAGGGCTCTCTCCAATGAAATAAAACCTTCCCTGGATATATAACCTCAACAATCTCTATTTCATATAGTCTACCACTTTTTTCCAGTTACATCATGTATAAAAGGGCTTACTTACTATTCTGCAACCAAAGTAACATGAAAGCAAGGATACTGCTAGTTCTCTTCTATTTTTAGTGTTGCAATATTTTTTTCACCAAGCCAGTTTTAAATTCCATAAATAAAGACCAATTAGTTTTGTATTCTTCACAATACATGTTAAGTAGCTCATTAATAGAATTAATGAATGAGTGAGAAGAACATATTTAAAAAGTAAACTTTTCAAGGATTTAGTTTCATTTTTGGAATGGTGCAATTATTCATTCATAACTAAGCTGAATGTGTGTGTGTGTGTGTGTGTGTGTGTGTGCATGCACGCACACACATATGTGTGTATATTTTGCATGACAAAGAATGTTTCAACTTTTCACTCCTTCCTAATATTCTAAAAGAAGATTTTTCTTAAAAGAAGTTTATATGCAGTTTTTAATCCTATACCTTACACACACACACACACACACACACACACACACACTCAATGTGAGATTGAGGCAGAGGAATACAGAGAAAAGAGAAAATGGTTCGTTTTAAAAATGACTATTTTGTTTGTCTAACCTGTTACTCCACCTTCCTGTAGAACCAATGTTGTTTAGTTTTCCTTTTTGAAGATTATTCTAAAATGATTAGGAATAAATATACTAGTGTCTGGATTTATGTGCAATAAATAGAATCAACCTAAGTATTAGAAGTTGACATAATCACAAGAGATTATAGTTGTCAAAATATGAAGAGAGGGCCGAGCAATGGCACAGAGGTAAATCACTGAACCCACGTGGGCAAGATCCTAGGTTCACATCCCCAGACCACCCTGAGCATGACAGCCCATGATTTGGACTGGCTGAGGCCGAGGGTAGATTATGGTGTGGGGACTCTCTGGAGATAGGCAGGAGTTTTTGTCTCTCTTTCTCTTCCTCTCTCAGAAAAATAAATAGACTTTAAACTATGAAGGAAAAATACAAATTGTAATTGAACATCTAGTTGATTAAAATCCATAAAAAATAAAATGTACAAGTAATTGAGAACATATAAGTAGTTTTTAAATAAAATTTGGTTATTTTAAAATAATACAAAAAATATGAGCAAAAAAATGATAACTTAGGTCATATTTAGCAAAAGTAATAGTTTTGTGCATAGTCAATTTAACTGACTTTAAAGAAAAGGAAAAAAAGGCACCTAAAACCAAACTAAAATAAGTTGAGGCATTAGGTTTAATAGATTTACTAGCAAAGGAGTAATAAATTCCTTTGGGACCAAAAGTGAAGCTAGTTACTTCTATTTGAATAATTACTATTTGGCATGGATTAGAAATGCTATTAAATTTTCATTGGTAATTGGGCCAGCCAATGGCATGATGATTAAGAATCTGGATCCCACATGGCCAGCTGCACAGTTCAAATCCCAGACCTGGCACTTGAGAAACACACCTGACACATGTGCCTGCATGCCCAAAATCCCAAAAGAAGGGAGAGACAGAGAAGAAATTGTGGAGTGGCCGTACCCCATGGGAGTGCTTTCTTGTTTTCTTCCTCTGTTTCTCTTTCTTTGTTGAGTGCACATGCCCTCTGGCAAATTAAAAAATATTATTTAACTGTATGCATAATTTTTGGATCTTTACATACTTTACACAAAGTTACTTTGCATCATTTTTTGTATTTATATTATACATCTTAAAAAACATGAACACATGAATGACTAAGATGGAAATAAATTAAAAACAGTATCATCTTTCCTGCAGCACTCTTTGACAAAGTATTTGCTGTGAAGATTATTATGCTGGGAACCAGCAGTTAGCGTGATGGCTATGTCACTGGACTCCCATGTAGTCGACCGCGGTTCGCGGCCCAGACCCAGTGGCTTAAAACTCACGCCGGGCGCGTGTACGTGCGTGCCCAAGATCCCGAGAGGAGAATGGAGGAGAAGGGATTGCGGCGTGGCCATCCCCCCCAGGGGGGGTGATTTCTCGCTTTCTGTCTCTCTGTCTCTCTCTGTCTGTCTGGCAGGCGCACGTGCCCTATAGGGAAAAATCTCTCAAAAAAAAAAAAAAGATTATTATGCTTACTAAAACAAGAAGTCATTTTATTTGTGTTTAGAATAGTGAAGTAGAATTAAAAACCTTTGGTGACAAGTATTTTGGAGAAACCTTCAGAGTATCTCACAAGGAGCTTTATTGGGGGAACATGAAAATAGATTCTTACTTCAACAGGTTATGTTGGAAGAGTGAAATTTGTTTTAAAATGCAAACATAATCATATTGATACTCAATTGATAAGAAATTCTTTAAAATGTCTCCTCATACCAAAATAACCCCCTACATTTGTTAGAATTCTAACAAAAATCAATAGTTTATTTTTTAAAAGAGTAACTAAATCAAAAAAAGAAAGAAAAAAGATATGGAGCAATGGTTTCCCTTATATAAATGCTGTGTTAATGTATGTTAATATTATTATGTAATTTTAACTCTTTATAAAGGTCATTTTGTATCTTTTAAGATACTTAATATAAATAAATGTGAATTGAGAATTAACTTTTTACCTTGTGACAAAACATCTCCAAAAATATTAATAATAATAATAATTAGTACGTCAAGTTTTCAATTCAGAGATGACTACAACAAAAGTAATTTTGGGTGACACCTGGGCCAGGATCTTCGAGGGAGGACTGCCCCCAGTAGCTTCAGCCCTGGGACCCCCAAGCCAGACACCCCTCTTTCTGTCCCCTTACCCATGTCTTTCATTTGTAAATTTCTCTCTTCTGATTAACACAAAGGAACGCCCTCAGTTCTACCACACTACACTCCCATCTTTCGACCCCTGGAGTATTATTTCGACCCCACTACGTATTATTTTCTTCCCAATTATTCAGTCCTCACTTCCTTTATCTACACCATCCCTGGCTGTCTAGATAGGTCTGGAATTACAATTTGAAACATTCTAGCATTTTAAGACTCTCTAGAATCCTCCATTTCACTGAACCACCTGCAAAGAAGGAGATACATTTCTTTGTACACCTGAAGAGAATACTTTTTCTTGGACTATATTACAAAACACAATTGAAGAGAGACTTTGGCTGTCTCCATTCTACATCAGAAAGGAAACACACTTGCTCCTATTCGAATAAACATTCTTGTAAAAGGTTTTTCAAAGGGAACACATCTCCCAATGGTTAGAAGTAGAAGAACCTCAGGCCTGAATAAAGCAGGAAATATGTCTCCATCAAAGGAACACAGTAACTCCCTTCCTTTTCTTAAGAAAATAGAGGACGTTACCAAAATGTCTGATACAGAGTTTAGAACATTCATGTTGAACAAGTACTATGAACTGGAACAGAAAAGAGACAATGAACTACAGGAGATGAGAAAATCCTTCAACGATATGAAGGAAGAAATGCTAAGGAAAAATAAGACGGAACTATTAGAGGTGAAGTCTGTAATACAGGAAATCAAAAACTCTCTC
>NW_006203837.1:228875-287512 GCF_000334495.1 Tupaia belangeri chinensis | reverse complement strand
ATAAAATTATACAAAATTATAAGACATATTTTGAACATTATCTTTAAAATTCAGTATTTTGAAACTTTGAAAGTTGTTTGTAAACTGTCAAGAATTATGGAGTATGAGTTAAAATTCTTTGCTATGTAAAGTAAATGTTTGTAGAAAAATGTAAAATAAAAACAAGCTGTAATGGAAAAAAAAAGTAATTTTGGACACTGTTGATCAGACTTTTCACTGCATTTTCAAAATACACAAAAATAGTTGTCTAGGCCATATATTGGCATAATAAACACAGGCAGTCACATGTAAGAGAAAATTTATTTGGGGGGAGAAATTTTTGCTATAGGGCGCGTGTGCTTGCCAGAAAGACAGAGAGAGACAGAGAGACAGAAAGCAAGAAATCACCCCTCAGGAGGGGATGGCCTTCTCAGCATCTTGGACAAGCACGCACACGCGCCTGGCATGAGTTTAAAGCCACTGGGTCCGGGACTCAAACCGTGGTCGACTACATGGGAGTCCAGTGACATAGCCATTTTGCCAACTGCTGGTTTCCAAGAGAAATATTAATTGGTCAGCTATTGTTTGCCATGAGAGACATCAAACAATTAAGAACAACATGTTTTTACTGTGAAGTATTCTGGCACAATACAGTGCCGGCAGAGTGTCCTATTCCAAGAGGAACTAATTATAGGGAGGAATATTACAAAATTAATGGCAGGTTTCAGAGGGATGTGACTAATAGGAAATAGTTATTTTCCAATTCAATTGGTATTCTTGATCTTTATCAGATGATAGAAATAAAGAAAGGGATGTTTATGGCCACCAAAATTTTTAAGAGACATGTTCTATAACAAGGTGAAATATAATACAAGTATCTTGCCTCCATTTTATGTTTCTATATGTTTCCTGCTTTCTTTTTGTTTGTTTGTTTGTTTGTTTTTACTTTAGACCTTTGAAAATTGAATGCTACCTACTTTTAAACGGACAAATGGCTTTTATATCCATATCTGTGCATGGAAACATGAGTATATTGTTTGGATACTAAGCATTTTTTACCCTTCTTTATGGGAAAAAGCTATATAGTAATGAGAGTCCAAGGATTCTAACTTGCCAACTGTGTGGCCTTTTAATTGCTAAGGGAATTCATTTACAAGATGCTGGGTTTTCCCAGGGACATTAACTGACACATTTCTTGTGTTGTCTTATATAACTACAAAATAAAAAGGATTTCTCCTTAATTAGAATTGGAACATAAAAAAGGAAGACTGCAGAAAGTGGGAGCAAGTGAAAAAAAAAATCTTAAAACAGACTCAGCAACTTCCAGTCACAAGAAAGAGGTATGAAGAGAGAGAGAAAAAAAAAAAGAGAGAGTTGAAGATATTGTTATACTTGTATTTTTATTAAATAAAATGATTTTTTTAATTTTTCTAATTTCAAATTAAAATATGTTACAGAATATTTGAAAGTATTGAGAAAAATATGAGATATGTAATTCAACCATTGACAGTTAACCATTAAAACACTTGGATATGCATGACCTCAAGCAATTTTTTATGGAAATTAAACTATAGAGGATACCCTATTTTTTGAATTTCTGACAATGGGAAAGCAATACACATTTAGTAGACAATGTACTTCAAGTATTCACACGATCCTTCTGTTTTTAACTTTGTGTAAGTATTAAATAAATTATATGAGATTAATTAAACATTTTATTATAAAATAGGCTTTGTATTAGATGATTTTATCCGCTATAGGCTAATGTGTTATTTATTTAAGGCAAGCTAAGCTAAGCTATGATGTTCTGTAGGTTAGGTGTACTAAATAAATTTTCAACAAGATATTTTCAATTTATGATGGGTTTATTGGGAATTAAACCCATCATAAGCTGAAAAGCATCTATATTTTAATTCACTTTAATCATTTGTATATGTTCTCAAATATTTTGTATTTTACCTTGGCTTATTTCTTAATATAGTTCTCTTGATATAATCTTTTTTGATTTTAGGAACTTTTAATTAAGGACATATATACATGGCTTCTTCCCCCGATTAAGCTTTTTAAGACTTGTAATTTTGTTTATGGTTTTGAGATAATGAAGAGGTTGCTCATTTTCACTGAGAAAATTCAAGTAATCTTTACTTCCATGATTTTTGCCTTAATTACAATCATTTAGAAAGTTTCATTAACCCTATATTATAAAATAGCACAAATCATATATATTCACTTACATATTTATTTAGATTTTTGTATTGTTTGAATTATTTAAATGTTTAAAACATATTAATTTATTTTAAGTCTTTAATAGCTAACCAGTTGTATTATTTTCAAATAATTCCCCAATGATTTTATATCTTTATATATATATATATATATAAAATTTTTTTTAAGAGAGAGATTTTTGCGTGTGCTCATCAGAAAGACAGAGAAGGAGATTCAGAAAGTGAGAAGTCACCCCTAAGGGTGGATGGCCATGCTGCAATCTCTTCTCTTCCATTCTCTTCTCAGGATCTTGGGCATGCATGCAAATGTGCCCGTCATGAATTTCAAACCACTGGGTAAAGGACTTGAACCATAGTTGACTACATGGGAGTTCAGTGATACAACCATTCCATTATGATATCTGCTGGATCCCTAAACATGATATTTAAATGTATGTCTCTGTTTCTGAACTCTGTTTTCTTACATCTATTTATCCTCCTATATAGCTCTCTCTATATTTTTTAATTTATCGGAGATTGCATGCACTTGTGAAGAGAGATGAGGGAGTGAGAAAGCACCACCTCGCAAGGAATGATCACACTGAAATCTTCCATCTCTGTCTCCTTTTGGGATTTTTGGGCACACACACACACACACACACACACGCTCAACATCTTTTTTGCACTGGAGGTCCAGGACTTCAATGACACAATCAGCCATGAAGTATCCAGATGCTTTAACCATCAGGTCACTGACTGGCCCAACATCCTATATATTCTTATGAAAGTAATATGTCAATTACTCAAGCTTTATAGTACATTTCAGAATTAGGTAGATTTATCTCCCCCAATTGTTCTTTTCAAGATGTTTTCTAGTAATTGTAAGAGGATACTATGAAAGGCTGGGAAAAGAGAGTAGAAGATACCTCCTGCCTCTCTGGTGAAGTTGTTTTTCCAAAAGTTGATGGGATAAGAAATTGGTATAATGGCTATGTCACTAGAATCCCATGTAGTTGACCACAGTTCGAGTCCTGGACCCAGTAGCTTAAACTCACACCAGGCACATGTGCATGCATGCCCAGGATCCCAAGAGGAGCATGGAGGAGAAGGGATTGTGGTGTGACCATATCCTCCTGGGGAATGATTTCTCGCTTTCTGTATCTCTGCCTCTCTACATCTTTCTGGTGAGTGCACGTGCCCTATAACAAAACCTCCCCTCCCCCCCCCCAAAAAATGTTAATGTATGACTTAGAATATATTTCCAATCCAGACTACCTGGTAGTAGGTTCCTGAGTCAATAGTTATCAAGCAATTTTCAGTGTTGCTGCAACTCTAAATGTTTTAGGTAGCAGATAATGAACCAGCGTACCTAGTTACCAGCATAAACCTCTAGTTACTTACAGGTTTGTTTGGGGGATTTTTGGCTTTGTTTGTTTGTTTGTTTTTTCCCATAGAGTGTGTGTTTTCACCAAAGAGAGATAAGGGAAAAGTAAGAAATCACCCCCCAGTGGTGATGGCCACACCATAATCCCTTTCTTCTGTTTTCCTTTCAGTATTTTGGGAATGGACATACATGCTTCTGGTGTGAATTTCAAGCTGCCCAGTCCAGTTCTCAAACTGCCATCTACCATGTGGGAATCCAGTGCTCTAACCACACCAACACCTGCTGGCCACTGCAGGTTATTTTTAAAATTCCTTTATAGCTATACGTAAAATAAACAGTCCTATTTGAAGTTCTTACTAGTTAACTGCCCACTGCAATTTGAGGGAAATTTATTCAGACTAGAATTTAATTTAACCTTAAAAAATTTTATTAATTTTGAACTTATAAAAATTAGGATCTGACTTAAACCTTTTAAGTTAATATTTTAGAGCTAAATACCATTGATAGTTCAATGAATTTATGGTTCTCTGTAATTTGTATAAAATTTTTATACCCTTGGGCATAATTTTTTAATAAAAATATTATCAGCATGTATAGTACAATAATATTTACAATTTGTACATTTCCCCATAGTTAGCACATAAATTTTTGTATATCAGCACATAGACATTTCTATTTTATTAATCATTCCATTAATGATGGACTTCTGGGGTGCTTTCCAACATTTGTTATTAAAGATAGTAATCAATGAGCATTGTTGATTATTTTTATTCGGAAACTTAGGTTATAAATCCTATGGGAACCAGCAGTTAGCGTAATGGCTATGTCGCTGGATTCCCACGTAGTCGACCGCGGTTCACGTCCTGGACTCGGTGGGGTGGCTTAGAACTCACGCCAGGCGCGTTTGCGTGCGTGCCCAGGATCCCGAGAGGAGAATGGAGGAGAAGGGATTGCGGCGTGACCATCCCCCCTGGGGGGTGATTTCTCGCTTTCTATCTCTATGTCTCTCTCTCTCTGTCTGGCGAGTGCAAGCACCCTATAGCGAAGTTACCAGCATAAACCTCTAGTTACTTACAGGTTTGTTTGGGGGATTTTTGGCTTTGTTTGTTTGTTTGTTTTTTCCCATAGAGTGTGTGTTTTCACCAAAGAGAGATAAGGGAAAAGTAAGAAATCACCCCCCAGTGGTGATGGCCACACCATAATCCCTTTCTTCTGTTTTCCTTTCAGTATTTTGGGAATGGACATACATGCTTCTGGTGTGAATTTCAAGCTGCCCAGTCCAGTTCTCAAACTGCCATCTACCATGTGGGAATCCAGTGCTCTAACCACACCAACACCTGCTGGCCACTGCAGGTTATTTTTAAAATTCCTTTATAGCTATACGTAAAATAAACAGTCCTATTTGAAGTTCTTACTAGTTAACTGCCCACTGCAATTTGAGGGAAATTTATTCAGACTAGAATTTAATTTAACCTTAAAAAATTTTATTAATTTTGAACTTATAAAAATTAGGATCTGACTTAAACCTTTTAAGTTAATATTTTAGAGCTAAATACCATTGATAGTTCAATGAATTTATGGTTCTCTGTAATTTGTATAAAATTTTTATACCCTTGGGCATAATTTTTTAATAAAAATATTATCAGCATGTATAGTACAATAATATTTACAATTTGTACATTTCCCCATAGTTAGCACATAAATTTTTGTATATCAGCACATAGACATTTCTATTTTATTAATCATTCCATTAATGATGGACTTCTGGGGTGCTTTCCAACATTTGTTATTAAAGATAGTAATCAATGAGCATTGTTGATTATTTTTATTCGGAAACTTAGGTTATAAATCCTATGGGAACCAGCAGTTAGCGTAATGGCTATGTCGCTGGATTCCCACGTAGTCGACCGCGGTTCACGTCCTGGACTCGGTGGGGTGGCTTAGAACTCACGCCAGGCGCGTTTGCGTGCGTGCCCAGGATCCCGAGAGGAGAATGGAGGAGAAGGGATTGCGGCGTGACCATCCCCCCTGGGGGGTGATTTCTCGCTTTCTATCTCTATGTCTCTCTCTCTCTGTCTGGCGAGTGCAAGCACCCTATAGCGAAAACCTCTCAAAAAAAGAAAAAAAAAACTTAGGTTATAAATCCTAGTGAATGTTCTCTGTTAAACTGTTGCAAAACTTGTAAATCTAAGATAAAAACAACTTCCCCCAAAATATTATACCACTGTACTTCAAAACACTATAGAAAGCAGAATATAAGATTCTTATACCTCCACCTCATGACCAAAATTAAATTTATATTTTAATGTAGTAGATAAAATTATGTATTAGACTATTTTTATTTGCATTTTTAACCTATAAATAAGGTTTAAAATTTGTGTTTAAAAATATTTGTACTTCTTTTTCTGATAATTAACAAGTTATATGACTTCCACACTTTTCTATTGTTTATCGTTTTCCTACTAAATGCTAAATTATTCAAAAATGAGAGCTTTTTGGTTTTGTGTTAAAAATATATTGTCATCACTTTTCTTGTGTTTACTCTTATGTTGTTACTTTCATAGAGAAATGTATGAGTTTTTATCTTCATGAACTCTAGATTTATGTCTAAAATATTTCATTAGCTCTATAATGTCAAAATAATATGTAACTGCATTTACTTTTAATAATATCATGGTTTTATTTTTATAGATACAAATCTTTTACTCTCTGAAATTTATTTTCATATGAGAAATTAGACTGGGATCTTATTTCACTTACCCCAGTTGCCAATTGCTATTACTTGCCCTATTATTGTTTACTGAATCTTTTCTGTTATATATCTCATTTATATATGTATTTGTACCTAGATCTGGAAAACAATCCCTGTTGTATTTTGCTGTCTCATTCTTCCTTCTCTGGATCTACTCTCTCTGAAATGTTGTAACTCTGTCAAGCTGTAGAGTAAGTATCGCGTGAAGGCAAATACATATGTCACATGGCATGGGCACACCTCAAAAAGGCAGGGTTTATTAGGAAATCTAAGAAAAAAAATGTATCAAAGTTTCTTCTCTCATCATCTCATGGAGAAGCACCTAAGGGTCGAAGCGGTGCTGCATATAGCATTGTAATATGCCCCAGGACAGCCATCTCAGGCTAACCTAAGAACAAACTCAGAGGAATAAATTATAACTATTAAAAGCTAAGTGGTATGGATTTTCAAGCCTGCTTTTTAAGAAAATGATAAAGCCAGCTGCTAGCATTTACTGATGTCATCAAATTCTAACATTAAGAGTCTCCTTTCCCCCAGTAAGAGTCAGCACCAGCTAATGGGTCTGTGACTCTCACCCAAATATGTTTTAGTGTGTTATGCATGGCTTTCATCAAGTACAGCTTTTCTTGTATTTTCAGTTTTGTTGGTTTATTTTCCTATCCTTCAGCCAACATCAAAACTGTCTCATTACATGTTTTGATATTAGGTCTCGGTATAAAGTATAGTATAAAGTCCACAGCTTTTTCTTCAAGATCACCTTGGTTTATCTTAGCATTTTGCATTCCAACATGTGTTTTAGAATCAACCTATCAATTTTCAAAAAACTCCTACAGTAATCCAGATGGGGAATATGTTGAATTTAAAGATAACTGGCACATTGGGACCAGCAGTTAGTGTAATGGCTATGTCACTGGACTCCCATGTAGTCAACCACGGTTCACGACCCAGATCCGGTGGCTTAAAACTCACACTGGGCGCGTGTGCATGTGTGCCCAAGATCCCAAGAGGAGAATGGAGGAGAAGGGATTGTGGCATGGCCACCTCCCCTGGGGGGTGATTTCTCGCTTTCTGTCTCTCTGTCTCTCTCTGTCTGTCTGGAGAGCGCACACGCCCTATAGCAAAATCCCCTCTCCAAAAAAATAAATAAATAAAGATAACTGGCACATTTAGATTTCTTTTTTTTAATCTTTTTTTTTTGAGAGGTTTTTGATACAGGTAGTGTGCCCTTGCCAGAAAGACAGAGAGAAACAGAGAAACAGAAAGTGAGAGTGATGGCCATGCTGCAATCCCTTCTCTTCCATTCTCCTCTTGGGATCTTGGGCATGCACGCACATGCGCCCAGCGTGAGGTTTAAGCAACTGGATCTGGGACTTGAACTTGTGGTCAACTACATGGGAGTCCAGCAACACAGCCATTATGCCAACTGGGGGTCCCTAGATTTCTTAATATCAAGCCATTATTGCTTTCCTACAATAAAATTTGTGGTTTGAGTAGGGTCTAAAATAATACGGATTTGCGAAGATACTGTAGTGTAAATTTTTACAACCTTTGTTAAGAATCTTGGCGTTGGAACCAGCAGATAGTATAATTGTTACAAGGCTAGACTCCTATAGCAAAAATCTCTTTCAAAAAAAAAAAAAAAGAAAGAAAGAAAAAAAAAAAAAGACACAGACACAGACACACACACACACACACACACATCAGGCACATGTGAATGTGTGCTCAAAATTCTGACAGAACAGAGGAATGGAAGAAAAAGGATTGTGAAATGACCATGCCTTGTTAGAAGGTCTTTCTCTCTCTTCCTCTCCTTCTTCTTTTTCTTTCTCTCTGAGAGGTTTCTGGAAACTTTTGGTAAAATGAAATAAAGAAAAAGAAAGAGAAGGAAAGAAAGGAAGGAAGAAAGAAAAAGTTTTCATATGTAGAGAGATATGTACATACATTATTTTTAAAATTATTTTTATTATTTTTTTTGGGGGGAGAGGTTTTTGCTATAGGGCATGTGCCCTTGCCAGAAAGACAGAGAGAGACAGAGAGACAGAAAGCAAGAAATCACCCCCTAGGGAGATGGCCATGCTGCAATCCCTTCTCCTCCATTCTCCTCTTAGGATTTTGGACATGCACGCACACATGCCTGGTATGAGTTTAAATCACGGGGTCTGGTATTTGAACCATGGTCGACTACATGGGAGTCCAGCGACATAGCCATTATGCCAACTGCTGGTCCTATTTATTTATTTATTTATTTAAAAATGTTTTTCTTCATTCATGAGAGAGACAAGCACTCTCCACAGTGTTTGGTCACGTCTTGCTCCCCTTCCGTCAGTCCTCCAGCCGATTGGATCTTGGGCTATTGTGCATGTGCCCAGGTCTATTTCAGGTTCTCAGGTTGAGGATTCTAATCACAGTCAGTAGCTCATTAACCCTGCGCAATGGAGGTGAACCCATCTGTATATATCAGTGCTATATTTTTATAATTGCCATTGATCAACTACCATACAATGTTTATTCCCAGAATATTATTTTGATAGAATATATACAATTATGTTTTTTATAAAACAACATATAGTAAAATAACAAATGAACTTTACTTTTGCAAGTTTTTATTTTAATCCTACTTAAAAATTGTGAAGCAAAATGATAAAAATACTAATATTTATTAATTCCAAATAATTTTTAAGAGGTTTTTGCTTTAGGGTGCATGTGCTCACCAGAGGGAGAGTGACAGAGACAGTCAGAGGGAAAGTGAGAAATCATTCCCGGGGAGGAAGTCCATGCCACAATCCCTTCTCTTCTATTCTCCTCCCAGGATCTTGGGTATGCACACACATGTGCCGGGCATAATTTTCAAGCCACAGGGTCTTGTACTTGAACCACAGTTGGCCATTTGGGAGTCCAGCAATGTAACAACTATGCTATCTGCTAGTCCCTAATTCTGAATAATTGTACGCTGTTCTTTACTATATTATTCTTGTACTTTTCTGAATTTTTAAAACATTTCAAAGTGTTTAAAAACTACATTGGATTTATTTTTTACTAATTCAATCTTTAGTCATATATAAGCCACTTCATGTTTTTTTCATTTTTTCTGTTTATTTCAGTTCTCATTGTTTTCTTCTTAGATATAATAGCTGTCACCAACTGGCTCCCAGTATTTTTTTTAGTGTACATTTCAGTGGATTTTAGAAAGCACAATTAACTGACTATGTATTTCATCTCTCAATGTCATCTCACAGAATTTAATCTATTTTTATTTTATTTTAGGTAATGTATTTGAACAGTTAAAGAAATGGAAAAAGGAAATCACTCCATGGTGTCTGAGTTTATTTTATTGGGACTCACAGAGTCTCCTGAATTACAAATTTTCTTTTTCTTATTTTTTTCCATCATCTACATATTCATTGTATTAGGTAACCTCATCATTATCTTTGTAGTGAAATTGGACCCTCAATTGCACTCTCCTATGTACTTCCTGCTGGCCAATCTGTCCTTTATTGATATGTCCCTGGCTTCCTTTGCTACTCCTAAGATGATCTATGATTTAATTAGTAAATATAGGATCATCTCCTATGAAGGCTGCATGACCCAGATGTTTTTCCTTCACCTTTTAGGTGGAAGTGAGATGATGTTGCTTGTAGCCATGGCAATTGATAGATACGTTGCCATCTGCAAACCCCTCCGTTACAAAAATATCATGAGCCACTGCATTTGCATCAGACTTGCACTTCTCTCCTGGGCCACCGGTTTTGTGCACACAACCAGTCAAATGGTTTTCACAATTACTTTGCCATTCTGTGGTCCCAACGTTGTGGATAGTTTTTTCTGTGATCTGCCTCGAGTGATCAAACTTGCCTGCACTGACACTTACATCTTGGAGCTGTTAGTCATTGCAGACAGTGGACTGCTCTCTTTGTTTTGTTTCATCCCTCTGTTCATCTCCTACAGCATCATCCTGATTACTGTCCAGAATCGCTCCTCCAGCAGGTCTTCCAAGGCTTTGTCTACTCTTTCAGCACACATTACAGTGGTGGTTCTGTTCTTTGGCCCTTGCATCTTTATCTATGTGTGGCCATTCAGCAGTGTCTCCACTGATAAGATCCTCTCTGTGTTTTACACAATTTTTACTCCCCTTTTAAATCCAATCATTTACACATTCAGAAATAAAGATATGAAGAAAGCATTAAGGAAAATGATCAAGAATGTGAGTTCCAGATCAACCTTTTAACTGAAATATTATAATCAACAAAAGCATCATCATCATTGTTTTCATCCAAAGACATTGAGGTGTATGATTTTGTACAAAACATAACCTATTTTAAAAAATGATAACCTTTCCCAATATAAGCATATAAGCAGTAAAATTTCGTGTTTCTTTTTCTGTATATGTATATCTGTGTGTGTGTGTATGTGTGTGTGTGTGTGTGTGTGTGTGTGTTGTAACTAAGTTTATCAGGAAATTATAGTTTAAATATTATGTATTGAGTTCTAATCATACATGAGACGCTTTCATGAATGTTCTATCTTTACATCCATTAAAATAGAGAATCTAAGTTAAATATCATCAATAAGAAACAAAATCGAGCATTTGAAAACTTAACAAACCTGCCATAGCAATTATTGTATAAGTACTATATCCAAAATCAGATCCTACACCTAATTACAAAAATCTATACTTTTCTAACTAAAAATGTTCTAACTGGAAATATTTTCTATCTACATTTTAATAACATCCATACATTTTTGTTTCCCTCCTTTACAAATCATAGTTCCCAATAAATACATCTTTTCAACAAGAAAATCATCTTTCTATTAATCTAAAAATGAAAAGTTGCCAAAACACAGTCTCCTTTTGCTTCTGATTCAATAGAAACAAAAGTTTATTAAATTAGCTATTATGATTTATTCCAATTGTACTATTGGGTTGACTAGAAAATCATGATACATTTTTGCATAAAAAAAGTCATGACTTTCTCAACAACCTAATAAAATTGTTGTTATAAAATAGATTAAGGAAGACAATTTTTGAAACTCAAGTGATTTGCTGTAATATCTCACAGTATTTACATGTCTAGTAGCGAAAGTAGTTAAAAAGTATATAATCTAGTAAAAAGCAAAACTTGATTTATTCCACCAAGTAAAGAATCACTGTCATTGGAGATTTAGATGAAAACAGAAGAATCAATAAGCAGTAAAGTGAGGTGGTTATGGGGAGCAGCAGATGGCTTAATGTTTACTTCAGTGGATTACCTCTTAGTCAACTACAGTTCGAGTTCGGACCTGGTAACTTAAAACTCACACCTGTGCATGTGTGTGTATGCCCAATATCCCGAGAGGCAAATGGAGGAGAAGGGATTGTGGCTTTGTCATCCTTCCTTGGGGGTGATTTCTCACTTTCTGTCTCTCTGTCTCTGTCTCTGTGGTGAGCACAAACATCCTATAGCAAAAATCTCTCTCTAAAAAATAGTAATAATAATAATAAGGGTGGTGGCCATGAATATGGATTATCACAACCTGTTAGTTAAACAATGATTTTAGAAGTTAAAAATACTTCTTCTAAATTGTATTTATTCAAATATTTCCAGTTCTTTTTTTAAAAGTTTATTTATTTATTCCATGAGTGAGACAAACACAATGAGAGACAGAGCCAGCCAATGATAAGGTAGTTAAGGCAGCTAGATCCCACATGGCTAATGGCTGACTATGCAGCTCAAGTCCCAAACCCAGCAGCTTGAAAAATACACCATGTGCCAAGTACTTGTGTATGTTGCCTCAAATCCAAAACTCCCAATGTGGTTGTGCCACTGTCTAGTCCTCCAGTTGCTTTTGTGCTTTTATTTTTCCTTTTAAAAGAAATGGTAGTTACTTTATGTTTTTTTTTTTTACATTCACAATTTTGCATTTTTAATTATTGAAGCTTCATTTACATAATTACTGCTCTCACTGGTTTCAATGTGTCTAAATTAATCAGATACTTTTAGTCTTAAACTAATTACTTAAATCAGAACAAGATACAGCTGTATACAACATAGTACAACTTTTTCTCTTTTGATTTTTATGATCAAGTCTTGTGGTCATGAAGTACTTGACACGAGAGTGTGCATTATCTATTGTTCTTTCTTTTTTTTTTCCAAAACTTTTTTTTACTTTAAAATTCAGTCTCTATATTATATTCATGCAAGATTATGACTGATTGAGAAGTATCAACACTACACTGAATCAGATAACCAATGAAGATTTGTGTCTTTTCATTAGGAGGAAAGGGAGTATCTTAATCTGTTTTCAGTATAGCTGCATCTTTTAGACTGAAGCTCTTGTCAACTTTTGGAAGTTTAAATAACAGTACAAGGGGCTGTTGGTCTACTAGTGTAGTCAAAGGAGAACGCTCTGGAAGTTCATTGACTTTCAGCCTCATATTAGTTCTTCTATACTCTCCTGTCTATAGCAGAGAGCTATAAGCCTTGAAAATACATTTTAAAAATTCTCTTGCAAACTTATCCCTGTGATATTTGACCAATTAAGACTACCAGTTGGAAACATGATACTAGAAGGTGGAAAAAAGGAGAAGCCTTACATTTCACTGCTTGTTTCTGGCAGCAGCAGAAGCAGGACACCTGTGGACTACAGAAATACTGGTAAGGAACTAGGTGCATCAGCAAGATGCATCTTGAAGTATATGAAATCCTAGATTCTTAGAGCGGAACAGAGTTTCCAAGAGCAGCAATGACAGCACTGTGTCAACAGCAATTATGGGCGCTGGGCATCGCAATTTCGTCTTTTGTTCATCCAGCCTTTTGGGGCAGTGCTTTTTGCAGGTACTGAACTCTTGACTGTATTATTTTCCCCCTTCTTCTACTCATTTCTGAGCCACATACACAATTTCCCCAGCTTTATTGAAGGCATCTTGAGCCTAAAGTGTAATTAATTTATTAATTACCTGTTTTCCCAAACATGTTATTTGTCCTGTTTTCTCCATTTGAATTAATAAGATTGCTATTAGATTAATGACCCAATCTAAAAATCAAAATTTCCTATCCATAATATATGAATTGGCACACTGATGGTGTTCCGCATTCTGTGAGGCTCTTTAGTTTTTCCTGCTCTGTTGAGATTGCATAATCGTTGTAGGTATAACTTCATGTTCCCTTCTCTTTTTCCCGCCAGTTCAAATCTGAGCTCCTCTAGTGATTTCTTTACATGAGTTATACTTTCAACTTCAAAATTTCCATTTGGTTATATTTTTATAATTTCTCTACCTTTGTTGATATTCTCTATTTGCTGAAATACTGTATTCATATGTTCTTTGAATTCTTTTTTAAATCTCTGCCAGAGTATGCCTATGCTCACCAGAGAAACACAGAGAGGGAAAGCAAGAAAATACCCCTCATGGGAAATGGTCACACCACAATCTCTTCTCCTCCACTTCTCCCTCCTATTGAGATTTCAGGCATGCATGCACATGGATCAGTGTGTTTCTTAAGTCTCCTAGTCCAGGACTCAAATCAAGTGGTAGCCATGTGGAATCCACCCACCTTAACCACCACGCCACAGGGTGACCCATTCCTTTAACTCTTTAGGCATGGTTTCCTTCAATTCTTAGAATATATTTATAATAGTTGTCTTAAAATTTTTGTTATTTTCTGCTATGTGCAACACCTAGCTTAGCTAATTATGAAATCCATTTCCCCTGCAGTATGCAACTTCTAATCTCTGCTTAGATAACTAAAGAGGACTTAATGTTAAGCAAGGTGAGCCAGTCTTTTTCTTTTTTCTTTTCTTTTTTTTTTTTTTTTTTAGGGGTTTTTTTTTTGCTATAAGGCGCGTGCGCTCCGCCAAATTTTGCTATAGGATGCGTGCACTCACTGGAGAGACGGAGACAGAGAAACAGAAAGCGAGAAATCACCCCCCAGAGGGGATGGTCACGCCGCAATCCCTTCTCCTCCATTCTCCTCTTGGGATTTTGGGCACGCACGCACACGCACCCGGCGTGAGTTTTAAGCCACCGGGTCCGGGACGCGAACTGCAGTCGACTACGTGGGAGTCCAGCAACATAGTCATTACACTAACTGCTGGTTCCCAGGTGAGCCAGTCTTTGAAAGTCCAGCTAGGCTTCAAGGATAACACAAGGAACTTACTGGTTTTGTTTAAGCCCCCTTAGCAGTTACCCACATTAGATGTGTGAGTGGCTTGGAGGCTGCTCTCACAGTTCAAGGAGTTTATGTTTTTGTGCCCACCCCGCCTTTAAGGACCCCTGAAAGTTCCTTCTCCAGTCACTTCTCAGAGGTGCATACATGTGAGTTTCCACACAATTCTCTACACCATTAGAATTTTTGTAACTCAATTTTTAAGAAAAATTAAAATAAGTCTTTTAGTTTTATTTTGGCTTCTTAGGTATTGCTTTGGATTCAGTAAGGCATGTTTCACAGTCAATGTTTGGTTCTGCAGGTAGGCTTCCTTCCTTTGTTAATGGATTTACATGTGGCTTAGAAAATGTTCCCGTATGTATTCTATCCTTTCTCTGGTTTCTAAGTGGGTGCAGCCAGTCAACGCCGGCAGACTCCCTAGCCCCAGGATTGACTGTGACCCCAGTAGGGTGTGTGTGTGTGTGTGTGTGTGTGTGCACGGGTGTGCATGTCTGTCTCTCTATTTCTTGCTTGATTCTTTGAGTTAAGTTTCTGTTTGCTCTGTTTGATTTATTTATACCAATAGCTTGGAGCTATGAGAATCTGCATAGCTGTTCTCTATAAATATCTCCATTGTTTTTGTCAATATCCATAGATAGATATGGAATTCTCCAGGCTCTGTTTCAAATAAAAATAGATCTCTCAAGTGAGGCTGTGGGTCTTCATCCTTATGACACGCCTCTCGCTCTGGGCAGAACCTCTGCACCACTGCATAGGAGCTGGGGACTTTTCCAAAAGTGATATCCTTGCACTATGGGTGGGCACAGTGGGGAATCAAGTTCCTGGCTATCCTGGCTTGCCTTTTTGGGCATAAAGGCTCTGCAAGCAAGCTGGAGGACAGAGGTGATGAGGGATCCTATTATTCACAGCTTGCCATGTCCAGAGTAGAGCTTCTGTCCTATGAGTAGGTGATGAGTGAGGAAAGATATTCTCAAAGCCCTGGACTGAAAACATGGGGAGAGGATATCTCTGTCTTCTTGCCCAGACCTGCTTGGAGCAGAGCCTTAAGTGTTGGGCTTCCATATTATGAGACTAGGAGAGAAAAAAATAAACAAAACAGGGAATAGTAGTAGTGGCTTAAAGTCATAGGCTCTAATAAATAAAATAAATAATAAAATTAAAACTAATAAATTACATAAATAAATAAATTGAGACAAGCAAAATATAAGACAGGGAAGGAATAAGTCAAGAATCCCTGAACTGGGGGGCCAGCAGGTGACAAGATTATTAAAGCTCTGAAACTCCCACATAGTCAATCACAGTTTCAGTCCTGGACTGGTGACTTACTTTCTCACTTTCCCTTTTTCTCTCTGTCTCTCTCTCTGGTGAGCACACATCACCTATAGCAAATTTTTTAAAATCATACATAAAATAAAATAAATAACTTTTTAAAATCCCAAACTTTAACCTAGTAGGTAAATGAAGGTCTATAGTCTATCAAGAAATAAAGAACTATTGGTCTAGGAAGAAAGGTTTGAAGAGTATTCTTCTAAAAAATTACCCACAATATTGCTAGAAGAAGATAGTGGGCAGCTTGGGAGTAATAAAATAGAAAGAAAGTCCCACTAAGTCAAAGCTGTCTACACTTACTCTACAACAGTCAATCAACCAGCACTCTCATGGCTGTTCTAATCAAATCCCCACTTAGGGAGAACCACAGCCTATTATAGGGCCATACATTGAGTGTAAACATCTTCCCTGGTCATACTAAAACAGCAGCCCTGGAGTGTTAACAACTCCCACTGAAATTTGGATTCCCAGCGCTCCCACAAATCCACCCCCTAAGTGTTTCACATCTTTTTGAAAAGAGGCAGAAAATAGTACACAGAATCATATACAGAGTATCACAGAGAATAAAAAGTGAAATTTAAACGCTGAATAATCCTTTGAACCTATTGTTCCTCCTATTGTGCCTTTAGAATAGGTAAGTGTAAATTTTATAGGGAGCTAATTGATTGGGAGTTTCATATATACCAAGATAGTATTTTAATGAATTTTGTATTGGCTGAAAGACAAAGGCTTTGACTTATGAAGCAACAGATCTTCTCTAACGAAGAGATTACATGGTAATATTTCACAATGAGCTGGGATCAACATATTTTATGGAAATTTAAAAGAAATATCCTCTCAAAATAATAATACAGAGTAAAATTTGGTAGTAGATGATGCGTGACTAAGTATGATGGATATGATTAAGAAAGATAAATTCTAGTAAAGTCAAACTATGACTGAAAATAATCAAATAATCAAGAGTATTTTTCTTTTCAAGTTTCAGGGGTTGACAGAACATGTAAATCAGCATATCATATTGATAGTAGGAGAAGGAGCCAGAGTGAGAGAATTAGTGGCCTTAACTATTTAGAATAACTATATATAAAACTTATTATTAGACCATAAATACAAATGAGGCCTGAGAAGAGTAAAGAGAAGTACTTCAAAGATACTCATATTCAAGGGAGTCAATAAAATGTGAATCTGCCATGAATCTCATTATGACCCTAGCATTCTAAATACTAGCAATAGCAAAATATCAAGCTTCTAAGTACATATGGCAACCAAAAACATAAACTCAGAGAAAGCATTTCAAGGCGTTTTTAAACTAGGATCATGTGTATGGCAGTATAAATGCAACTGGATTCTAAGGGTTTGAGTTTCATGCCCTCTCTGAGTATGCCAGGTGGGCACACATGTGCCCCTGATCAACTAAAACTAGGGGCAGATCAAGGCATAAGGACGCTGTTGGGGGTACCTGACTTTCTGCTTCTCTCTTTCTCTCAAGGTGACCACTAACATACTTTCCATCTCTACAAATTTGCCTTTCCTAGACATCGCATATAAATAGAATTATACAGCATGTGGTCTTTTGTGTAAAGCTTCTATTACTAAGTGTAATGTTTTTGAAGTTCATCTCTGATTTAACACATATAATTTTTGCAAAACATAAAATCAGTAAAGTTCAAAGTTATGTTTATTTCTTCAAATGGCTGAAATGAAAGGAAGTGCAAATATTTACTTGAATCAATTACTTTTACATTAACTAATATATATTATATACCATGGGTAAGAGCAAAAATGCTCGTATCCCACCATTTAATAAAACAAATCTTGGGGACCAGCAGTTAGCATAATGGCTATGTCGCTGGACTCCCACGTAGTCAACCACAGTTCGAGTCCCGGACCTGGTGACTTAAAACTCACACCGGGCGTGTGTGCATGCCTGCCCAAGATCCCAAAAGGAGAATGGAGGAGAAGGGATTGCGGCATGGCCATCCCCCTGGGGGGTGATTTCTCACTTTCTGTCTCTCTCTGTCTGGCGAGCATATTCACCCTATAGCAAAAACCTCTCCAAAAATAATAATAATAATAATAATAATAATAAAACAAATCTTGGCTCATTTTTTTCCTGTAGGGATCTACATGGAAAACACTTAGTATTGTATTGTTGAATTTACATGAATGCATTAGATTAAATGTCTGCCTCCCTCAGTGCTTATTCTGTGCCTATGAGTTTGTAAGGACACCATCTCACCTGAAACTTACTACATCTCTTTGGGGTGGTCCTGACTCTAAAACCTGGGGAGACTGACTGCACTTAATTGTCATTATATCATAGGGCATAAAATTCCAGGTAGCAAAGTTATTTATCCTTAAATTATAGTAGGCATATTCATTTTATCTAACAATCATCAGCCCTCATCATTTCTCCAAGGCATATCTAATTATTCAAATTACTATCACAAAGGTCTTAAAAGCCAAGATAATAGTAAAGAGGGTACATATAGATACCAAAGACTATAAAGGAGGGAATTAGATGACAGAGGATGGGTGAGAAGAGCAAAGGAAAAAAATGCTTAACAGCAAAAAGGATGCAAAGTTCTCTGTTGAAAATAATGTATATGGTAATACCTTGATTTGAATGTCATATATTATATGCATGTGTTGGAAAAACCATACTGCAATGCTATAGAGATATACAGTCATAGAATCTAAAACATCATAATAAAAACAAATAATTTCTTTGATATTTTAAAGCAAAATTCTTGCTCATTCTCATGATAAATAGATATCACAATCCTGCTAAAAAGGTGTGCTGGGACAATTGTCTTTGCTGATCTTTCAGGGCCATTACCCATCCCTCATCACTCATTCAGTGTGCTGCCAGAGGTGGACCCAAAGGAATTGCATTCTTTTTCTTTCTTTTCCCTAATTTGTCACACTAGCCATTTCTTTCTTTCTTTCTTTCTTTTTTTTTTTTTTAGAGGTTTTTGCTATAGGGCATGTGCGCTCGCTAGACAGAGAGAGACAGAGAGACAGAAAGCAAGAAATCAACCCCCCCCCCCCGGGGGGCGGGCCCCGCCCGGACACCTTCTCCTCCCGCAATCCCTTCTCCTCCATTCTCCTCTCGGGATCTTGGGCACGCACACACATGTGCCTGGCGTGAGTTTTAAGCCAGTGTGTCCGGGACACGAACCGTGGTCGACTACATGGGAGTCCAGTGACATAGCCATTATGCTAGCTGCTGGTCCCACTCTAGCCATTACTTACAAAACAAAGGTAAGAAAACAATTGAAATTAAGTTTGGATAATGATGATAGGATATCTTGACAGGAACTTGAGTAGAGGTAAAAATTAGAAAAGAATTATAGGTTCTTAGAGAAAAAACTGTGGCCTTCCTATTTGTCTGGTTACTTTCATTCAATCCCTTTTCTCAATACACCACTTTTCCTATTCATGGCTCTTACTTCTTTTCTTCTTATAAATGTTCACACGTTTTCAATGCCGCAATCATCCAGCCTCCATTGGCTTTTGCCATAGGGCGGGAATCTCCGTGCCCCTGTTCACACATTCTCTATGCCTTATCTTTTTGGTTCAACTGATTGTAAAAACTGTTTTGTTTTTAGGTATTTTGAATATTTTAGCAACAAAACCTGAGGTTGTGTCTGAAATAGTCACTTGGAATTGATTTCCATTTACTGGAAATTCTTAAATCTTGTACCCATCCTGTACTAAATTAACTGTTTATTCATAGGGCTTATTTTTGTCTGATAAATCATATCTTTCTAGATTGTGAACTCCCTACATATAGAACAGTGGTTCATTTTCATAAGAATATTGTAAGACAGAGGGATATCCTAAAGTATTCGTTGAGTCATGCACCTAAGGGATTCATGTGGAACATATCAATTCAATCAACACATAATGGTCTGGAGGTAAATATATAACTCTTAAATTTTGGATGCACTAAGCATTAGTATAAGCCCAGATTCTGGTGTCACACTGACGGGGCTTCAACACTAGTCTTGATCCATGTTAGCAGTATCCAAGAATAAGACATTAAATATTTCTATATCATAGTTTTCTTATATGCAACATGAGCACAATAATAGTATATATTATACATTGTGGGATTGTTATGAACACTAAATGCATTAAGTATACAAAACACTTAGAACAGAGGCTTGCACATAGCGATTGCTTAATTTTTACTGATCACTTTTTGCTCTTGTTTGTTTGTTTGCAGAGAAAGACAGAGAGCAATAGCAGAGGAGAAAGAGAGGGATATTTTTGGACAGGGTCTTGCATGTTGCAGTCCTCATGCTCCAGCCTCCCAGTTAGTTGTTACAATCACAGGTAATACCACCATACCTGGCCTGACTTAGGTTGATTTAGGAACTAAACCCAGGTGTCCCCGTGTGGCTCAGCCACTGTGCAGAGCACCTTTCTGGTTGTGGCATTGTGGATGGGCTTTTTGATCACTTATGATCACTCTAGATCCTAAGAAAAATGCTTAAACATCCAAGTAAAGATCATTTAATCTTATACATTACAATCTGAGGAGAATCTAGGTATTGGAACCAAATCACTTTACTACTTACTTCCTAACCACCACGTAGATGTACCACATACATGGACCACATGAGCTCCTCACTGCGAACAATGGGAACACAAAGGATTTGAGAAAACAAGTTGAAAAAAATCTGAAGCAGAGTCCATGTTTTCTGAAATTTTTAGTATACTACACAAGAGAAATTAAGAAACAAAATTATTTTTAGTAAACCCAAATACTTTCTTCTATATAAAAATTAGCCCTTAATTTGTGTGAAAGTGCTTGTTAGTTTATTTTAGAACCATAGGATTACCTTTATAAATTATTTAATATATATATAGGACAATGTAATTTTCTCCTTTTCCAAATTCTATTTTCCTTATATAGTGGGAAAACATAACCTCTAAAAGTGACAGATACAGAAGATTGTAATAATAAAAGATCAAACAAACAGTAATTCATTACTACCTAATCTTCCTACATGAACAGATTAGTGACAAAATCCAAGTCAATTTATCAGAGAATAATTTTTTTTTGAGAGGTTTTTGCTATAGGGTGTGTGCGCTTGCCAGACAGACATAGACAGAGAGACAGAAAGCAAGAAATCACCCCCCCAGGAGGGATGGCCACGCTGCAATCCCTTCTCCTCCGTTCTTCTCTCCAGATCTTGGGCACGCACACACACACACCCGGCATGAGTTTTAAGCCACCAGGTCCGGGACGCGAACCACAGTCAACTACATGGGAGTCCAGTGACAGAGCCATTACGCTAACTACTGGTCCTGGATCAGAGAATGATTTGACAAAGAAAAATAATGGAAAATAGAACTTCTACTCCTTCAAAGGTTTTTCAATTACTACATAATTGGAAAAAACATTGCTTCAAAGTGATGTGATATATAATATAATCTCCAATTATACACATTGATGAGCTGATATATTTTAAATTATAGGTTCTCATATTATCAACTATTATTAGCACCAACAAATAGAAATAGGAAAATACTAGTACTAACTGTGACTTTTTTTTTTAATTCTACTTGTATATACAGAATTTCTGGAACCTTCCTGAATTCAGTAGATGGATCCTAAAAATGTATCTGTAGTGAATGAGTTCATTCTACTAGGGTTTTCTGGACCATGGGAACTCCAGATTTTCTTCTTTGTGACATTTTCCTTGATTTACAGTGCTACAGTGGTGGGAAACATTCTCATTATGGTCACAGTGACATTTAGTTCCACACTTCATTCTCCCATGTACTTCCTCCTTGGAAACCTCTCTTTTCTGGACATGTGTCTCTCCACTGCCACAACACCCAAGATGATAACGAACTTGCTCACTGAACACAAGACCATCTCCTTGTGGGGCTGCATGACCCAGATGTTCTTTATGCACTTCTTTGGGGGCGCTGAGATGACTCTTTTGATAGTCATGGCCTTCGACAGGTACATAGCCATATGCAAACCCTTGCACTACAGAACTATCATGAGTCACAGGTTGCTGAATAGGTTTGTGTTACTTTCATGGATAATTGGTTTCATCCACACCATGAGCCAGATGGTATTAACAGTGAACTTGCCTTTCTGTGGCCACAATATTGTAGACAGCATATTTTGTGACCTTCCCCTTGTGATCAAGCTTGCTTGTGTGGAAACATATTCCCTGGAGTTATTTGTCATTGCTGACAGTGGGCTGCTCTCTTTTATCTGCTTCATCCTCTTGCTTGTCTCCTACACTGTGATCCTGGTCACCGTACAACAAAGATCATCTGGAGGGCTGACCAAAGCTCTCTCCACATTGTCTGCCCACATCATTGTGGTCACTCTGTTCTTTGGACCTTGTATCTTTATCTATGCCTGGCCATTCAGTAATCTTGCAAGCAATAAAACTCTTGCTGTATTTTACACTGTTATCACACCCTTACTGAATCCTATTATTTATACCCTGAGAAATCAGAAAATGCAAGGGGCCATGAGAAAATTACGACTCCAACATGTCAACTCCATTCAGAACTTCTAGATTGTAGCACTCAGTAACTAACATAAATTTCAAATACTATGCTAAGATCATTTGAATACATTTGTATAATACATTATATCACTTTTTTTATTAGAATTAAAACCAATACAGAAAATGTTAATACTAAATTACTTAAATGCACAGTTAACAGTGTTATGAAGAGATAATTAGAGATCTGCAGCAATCAATGAGTATTTTTGCCATAGGCACTCAATATGCATTTATTAGTGAAGAAATAACTATAAAAATATGTTAATATTATTAGATATTATTTTAATAGATTATGATGATTCATGGCATTCATAACTTTGTACTATTGTTCATGGCATTCATAACTTTGTACTATTGTTATATGAAGTACCTTACCTGAATTGTGACTCAAATAATGTTAATAATAAGAAAAATGTAATTCTGACTTCTTGAACCAATGAAGCAAAAAAAACCAAAAGAATAAGTCAGTTTATTTGAAAGTATAATAAATCTAAGATGCCAGAGGAAAAAAATCAATGAAAAGGCCATTTCAATAAGACTAAGAGCAGTCAGTGATACCAAATACACTTAGAAATATAAATACGCACAGCTGACATTTCATCCTCGATGAATACAAAGAAAAACAGAGGCATGTGTCTGTATTTTGTGTAATATACCATGTACCTTTACCTTTCAAAGGGCATTATGTAAAACTACAGCTAAATTTACTTCCAGTAGGGCTGTAACTTATTGTATTTAAAAGCTAAGTGTTATTTGAACATGTATGTTGAGAAGGAGATGGGCAGTGCATACAAAATTAGAAATCCTATATCCATTTTATCTTAAATAATATTTCCCATTTCAAGAGTCCAACATTTCTTGCTTGCACTAGGTAATACCTTCATAACTGACTCTAAATGGACACATAGATATTTTTCTCCTTTCAATGAATTCTCTACAAGTAGATTGATGTCTTTAAAAAGCAAATGTTAGGACCAGCAGATGGCATAGTGGTTACATTGCTGGACTCCCATGTAGTCTACCACAGTTTGAGTCTTAGACCCAGAGGCCTGAAATAGGCCAGGCACATGTGCATGCATGCCCAGAATCCTGTAAAGAAAATGGAGGAGAAGGGATTGCAGCATTGCCTTTCCCCCTGGGGGATGATTTCTTGCTTTCTATCTCTGTCTCTCCAGTGAGCACAAGTGCCCTATAGCAAAAATCTCTCTCTAAATGATTTTTTTAGAAAAGCAAATCTCAGGGCTGGCAGGTGGCTTGGTGATTAAGGCATTGGACTCATACATGACCAACCATGGTTCAAATTCCAGACCTTGTGGTTTGCTCTCTCTCTCTCTGATCAAATTTTTCATAATAATAATAATCAATCAATAAATAAATTTTTACAAAGCAAATCTCATTTCACATCCTTGATTAAAACTATATTGTTTGCATTCGGACTTAAGTTCAAAATGTAACTTTCATAATATGATCTAACTATGGAATTTTAGCCAGCTTTGCGCAGTGGCAGTATCGTAGTCAGTGAGGTTTATCCGAGGCGCGATTATTGCTAATTGAAAACTATGGAATTTTGCTCCAATTAACTTGTTTTTATAATGCTAAAGTCACATTGAACTTTTTTCAAGTTATCCAAATAACCATGCATCTTGTGGGAAAGCAAACCATCAGATCTGGGATTCAAACTGTAGTTGGTCATGTAGTGGGAGTCCAGGACCTTAACCACCATGCTACCACCATGCTACCCAGACATCTTGTGAACTCACAACTTTGTAAGGCTATTATCTTCACCTGGAATAAGCTTCCATCACCTCCTTATTCAGGTTACTCTTTCAGAGGATTCAAATAAAATGGTACATTTTAGAACACCTTTCCTATGCATTCATGACTAGTTTAGATGATTTAATTCTTTATGATATGCTACAATTTCTATTTGTGCATATTATAGGTATTACCATATTAATTACCTGTGTAGTTATAGATTAATATTTCCTTCATTTTAGATTATAAATTCTGTAATCTTTGTAATTAGCACTGAAATTGGCTTATAGTAGTTCATACATACCGATAAAGAAAAATGAACTATATTCTAGCATAATATTATTCAATTTAACCATCTACTAAAGAGTATATGTACCTTTACTATGAGATGTTATATGTTAAATAGAAGAACATATAGTACTCATATATTTAAGTAATAAAATTGAAAGTACTGGAGCAGCAGATGGCAGAATGGTTACTTCACTGGACTCCATCATAGTTAACCACGGTTCAAGTCCCAGATCCAGTGGCTTAAAACACACTGGGCACTTGTGCATGCATGCCCAAAATCCCGAGAAGAGAATGGAGGAGAAGGAATTGCAGCGTGACCAACACACTTGGGGTGATTTCTTGCTTTCTGTCTCTCTTTGTCTCTCTGTCTCTGGCAAGCACATACACCTATAGCAAAAATCTCTCAAAAAAAAAGTACTGTAATTAAGCCAAAAGAGTAGTATACATAACAAATATAAAACAAATGCAAAAGAAAAAATATAACAAGTTTTGAATATTTGCTACTAGGAATTATATTAGAGTCTATTGTTATTATAGTAAACAACAATAACAAACATAGTCTTACTTTACAACATACTCCATATTAAAGGAATATCAGCCAGTTATAAATTAAAATATGCATCTTCTAGTGGATGGGAGTACACTCTGCAAAAGTACTTTGAAATATTTTTCATCTGTCAGTATAGCACGTTGAAGACCCTAAAACTCTTTTATTATAAGACATGCGTAATTTCTAAAACCATTTAGAATACATTTTCAAATAAATTAAAGATACCGAAGGAAGATAAAAGAAAAACACATCTGATACCCAGTATGAAGCTGGAATTTCATGCCAAGAAGATAAATGAGCACCAATGCTCACTCTGAGACCATCTGCAGAATACCATTGCCTGGAGCGCCTACAAGCACATCTTTGTATTTGGAAAAGCACCATGAGCTTGGATAGGAAAGTTGATTGGAAGCCAGGCTAGGTGTTCAGACCCTCATAAAAGAGAACAGTGTAAGAAAGACAGGTGGGCAGAAAGAAACAGCAAGAAAACAATCTCTTTCAACCTTGATTCTTAGAGG
This sequence comes from Tupaia belangeri chinensis, assembly GCF_000334495.1. NCBI lineage: Eukaryota > Metazoa > Chordata > Mammalia > Scandentia > Tupaiidae > Tupaia > Tupaia belangeri. The sequence continues at coordinate 262,061 of NW_006203837.1, read as the reverse complement.
AGATTAAAATAAATGCTTTCATAAGAAGGGTTTGTTGGTCATTGCATTCTTTGTGTGATCCAACACATCAAGATAAATATTTTGACTGGCTATTTAGTATAGGTTCACACATTTGGCAGAAGTAATGCAAATCTTCACTGAAAATAATGTACCTTCAAAAATGACAAACTGGAATCTAACAGAGGATTTAAAATATGAACTTACAATCAAATAGCATGAGGCACAAACCAAACAAAATTCCAGCATATATGAAAGTCAACAGAAAAAAAATGGTATTACAAATATTAAATATATGGAAATTATTGTATAGAGATGTAAATGTAATATGTTAAAAGAATGAAAACATGAATCAAGAAGAATGCACAAGACACTACAAAATGACGTTGTATTTTAAAAAGACACAACCTTTAGAAAAGAAAATTGGAATTTGAAATTAAAGCCCAATGGAAAAGACACATCTGAAGAGAAAATTAGAAAGCAAAGCCAGTACATTATTTAAGTGCATCACAGATACAAGGAAAATGTGAAAGACAAATTAAAACATGAGGTATAGATTAGAGAGACAAAACCAAGGTATAAATGATAGCAAAGTAGAAAAGAACGTTGGAGCAATTCTATTCAGGGACATTAGGACTATAAGTTGTTCAAATTTTGAGGACAAAAAATTATGAATTCTCATATTTCAGAATGCTACAGAAATACCAGAGAAAACACCATTTTACAGTGCTTGCTCCTTCGAGGATGAGTAATGCACTATTGTAGAGCATTGGCCAAAAAAAACTCAGTGGCAATTTTCTTTCTTCTTTTTAACTCATTATTTACATTTAATCACTATACATCTTTATGGTGTACGACATGGCTTTTCCCAACACAAATACAGTACATATCAGTCAAGACAAAGATAGTACTATATACATTATCATCAGCAAATAAATTTTCATTTTCATGTCAATTAGACATACTGTTTTTTTCCCTGTTCCCATCCTTACCCTTGTTACCCACTCCCCCATATTACCCCTATTCCTGCTACTTCTAGTATCTATAGTCTTGCTACTATACTTTCCAATCTTTCTGTTTCTGCTATAGGGCATAGGCATTCAGTATACATTGAGTGGGGACATACAAAGTTTGTCTTTCATAGTCTGGTTTGCTTTGTTTAGCATTAAGTCTTCCATATTCACCCATTTTATATTAAATGTCAGGGTCTCATTTATTTTTTTATCACTGAGTAGTATTTCATAGAGTACATATGCCACATTTTTTCAATCCACTCATCTTTTTTTTGACATTTGGGTTGATTCTATGCCCCAGCAATTGTAAACAGTGCTGCAATTAACATTGATGTGCAAGTATTCTTTTATGAATGAGCGTTTTTCTATCCTTTGGGTAATTATCTAAGAATGGAATTACTGGGTCATATGATAGTTCTACTTGTAGGTTTCTGAGGAATTTCCATATCATTCCTCACAGTGGTTGTATTAATTTACATTTCCACCAACAGTATAGGAGAGTTCATTTAGCAATACAACCTGGCCAGCACTTTATTATTATTATTATTATTATTATTATTATTTTAATTCTAGCCATTCTGACTGGGGTCACATGGTATCTTTCATGGTTTGGAGTTGCATTTCCCTTATGATAAGAGCTGTTGAGCATGTTTTCATATGCTTTTCAGTCTTCTTTGGTTTGGAGAGTTGTCTGTTCAGTTTATTTTCCCATTGTTTGATTGTATTGGTATTTTTTTGTGAGTAAGCTCCTTGAGTTCCCTGTATATTCTGGTTATCAGTCCCTTATCTGAAGTATAGTTTGCAAATATGTTCTCCCACTCTGAGGGTTGTCTTCTCATTCTAATTGTTTTTTCTCTGGCTTGGGCAGAAGCATCACAGCCTAACATAGGCCCATTTATCTATTTTGGGGACAATTGTCTGTGCTTTGGGGTGGGGGGGTGTCTTCTTTAAGAAGTCTTTGCCTAGCCCAATGTCTCCAAGAGTTTTTCCTGTGTTTTCCACCAGTAGTTTTATAGTTTGAAGTCTTATGTTTAGATATTCAGTCCATTTTGGGTTGATTTTTGTTAGTGGTGAAAGATAAGGATCCAGTTTCATTCTTCTGCAGGTGGATATCCAGTTCATCACTTGCTGAAGAGATTTTCTTTTTCCCACTAGATCATCTTGTATTCTTTATCAAAGATCACTTGGCAGTATGTTTCTCAATTCTGTTCCATTTGTTCTCAATTCTGTTCCATTTGTCTGCCTGTCTGTTTTTGTGCCAATACCATACTGTTTCAATTACCACTGCTTTGTAATATGTTTTGATGTAAGGAAGTGAGAGACTTCCTACTTTTTTCTTCTTGTGCAGTATTGTTTTGGTGATATGGGACCTTTTATGATTCCAGACAAATTTATGACTTTTTTCCTATTTCTGTGAGAAATATCCCTGGTAGTTTGACTGGAATTGCATTGAATTTGTAGAGTAATATTGGTAGGATTGACATTTTGATTGTATTAATTCTAATGCAGGAACATGGGACATTTTTCCACTTTTCCATATTATTTTTAATTTAGTTTTCAAGGGTTTCACAGTTTTCTATGTAGAGATCTTTGACTTCTTTGGTTAGGTTTATTCCTAGATATCTTATTGGTTTTGTGCCTCTGGGAAATGATATTGCTTTTTTAAGTGCTATCTTAGTTTGTCCATTGTTGTTGGATAAAAATGCTATAGATTTTGTATGTCAATTTTGCATCCTCCCACTTTCCTAAATTTATTTATCACTTACAATAGCTTTTTGTGGATTCTTTTGGATTTCCTATGTATAGCATCATATCATCTCAAAAAGAGATCATTTCACTTCTTTTTTTCCTATTTGAATGCCTTGTCTGATTGCATTGGCTAGAGCTCCCAGTACTATGTCAAAAAGGAGTGGAGAGGGACCAGCAGATGGCATAATGACCATGTAACTGGATTCCCATGTACTCAACCACGGTTCAAATCCTGGACCCAGTGCTTAAACTCACGCTGGGTGCATGCACATGTGTGCCCAAGATCCCAAGAGGAGAATGGAGGAGAAGGGATTGAGGCATGGCCACACACCCCTGGGGGATGATATCTCACTTTCTGTCTCTCTGTCTCTCTCTGTCTTTCTGGCGAATAGTCACATGCCTTATGGCAAAAAGCTCTCCAAAATAAATAAATAAATAAAAAGGAGTGGATAAAGTGGGTAGCCTTAACTTGTTCCTGTTTTTAGTGGAAAATCTTTCAGCTTTTCCCCATTTGGTATCGTGTTAGCTGTGGATTTATTACAGATGGCTTTTATTGTGTTGAGGACTGCCCCTTCTATGCCTATTTTGATGAGAGTTTTCATCATGAAGAGAAGTTGTATTTTATCAAATGCTTTCTCTTCATAGACTGATATGATCCTATGGTTTTCATCTTTCCTTTAATTAATGTGATGTATAATATTTAATGTTTTTCACATGTTGAAGCATCCTTGTATCTTGGAATAAAGTCTACCTGGTCACAGAATATAATCTTTTGAATTTGTTGAACATGATTTGCTAGTATCTTGTTGGGAATGTTTGCATCTGTATTCATCAGGGTATTGGCCTGAAGTTTTCCTTTTTTGTTATGTTCTTGTCTGTTTGGGGATTCAGGATGATGAAGACTTCATAGTATGAATTTGGGAGGATTCCTTCCTTTTGGGTCTTGAGAAATAATTTGAGGAGAATTGGGTTTAGTTCTTATGTAAGAAGTTATCAGGACCTGGGCTCTTCTTTGTTGGGAAACTATTACTGATTCAATTTAATTTGTCAATATGTATCTATTCAGACTTTCTATTTCTCCCTGTTTCAATCTAAGTTACATGTGTCCAGAGATTTGTTCATTTCATCTAGATTTTCTTGACTATTGGCATATACATGCTCATAGTATTCCCTGATTATATTTTGTATTTCTGTAATGTCTGTCATAGTAATGCCTGTTTCCTGGCTGATTTGATTTAACTGATTACTTACTTTGTTCTTCTTGATTAAAGTAGCTAATGGTATGTCCATCTTGTTTACTTTCTCAAAGAACTGGCTTTTGGTTTCATTTATTTTCCGTATAGTTATTTATTCTCTATTTCATTTATTTCTGCTCAAATCTTAATTATTTCTTTTCTCCTGTAAGTTTTGGGGATTTTTGCTGTCCTTCCAGTTCCCTGAGTTGTGTCATTAGTTGTTTATTTGCTACTTTTCTGCTTTTTTCTGTGGACATCAATTGCTTTGAATGTCCCTTCTATGACTGCTTTTGCTGTGTTCCATAGGTTATAAACACATGTATCTTTGTTATCATTGGTTTCTATAAATTTTTTTATTTAAATCTTAATTTCTTCTATAATTGTAAAGTCACTCAGGAGTAGGTTGCTTTGTACCCATGTGTTTGTGTATTTCAAGGACTCTTTCTGTTCTTAATTTCAAATTTGATTCCATCATGGTCAGAAAATATGCTGGGTATAGTTTCTATACCTTGGATTTGAAAAGGCTTGTTTTGTGCCCTGTCTTGTGCTTGATGAGGTTCCATATGGGGGTGAGAAAAATGTGTATTTTGTTGTTGTTTGGTGAAATACTCTAGATGTCTGACAAGTCTGTTTATTGAATGGTATCATTTAGATCTTGTATCCTTTTGTTTCTTTTTTGTCTAGAAGATCTGTTGGGAGGAGACAGTGGGGTGTTGAGAAACCTAATATTATGTAGCAGTCTGTCTCTCCTTTGAGTTCTAACAGTCTCTTTTCAATGTATTTAGGTGTTCCAGTGTTGGGTGCATAGATATTTAAGTTTTATATCTTCTTGGTGAACAAGTTCATTTAGTATGTCCTTTGCCTCTTCTTACATCTTTCACCTTAAAGTGGTATCAGTATCAAAACTCCAGACCTTTTTTTGGTTTCTATTTTCATGGAATATCTTTTTCCATCCTTTCCATTTCAGTATACATATGTCCTTATCAGTGAGGTGTGTTTCTTGTAAGCAGTATATAGTTGGCTTCTGTTTTTCTATCCATTCAGCCAGCCTGTGTCTTAATAGGAGAATTTAATCCATTAACATTCGACATTATTATTGATATTTGCAGACTTATCCCCATTATTTTGTTAGCCATTTTCTCAGTTGTTGTGATTCTCTTTTATTTATGTCTCTTTAGTTTCCCTGAAACAATACTCCCCTCAGTACTTATTGTAGGGCTGGTCTGATATTGGTGAATCTTTCAGAGTTGTTCTTTTTTTTTGGTTTGTTTGTTTGTTTTGTTTTTGTCTATTTTTTTTATATGAGAATACTTTTACTTGTTCTTCCTATTTGAATGATAAACTTGCTGGATATAGCATTCTTTGCTGAGATCGTTTTCTCATTTAAGGTTTTGAATACATCTTCCCACTATTTTCTTGCCTGAATTGTTTCAGTTGAGAGGTCTGATGTTACTCTAATGAGATAATCTTTATAAGTAGCTTGATGTTTCCATCTTGCTATTTTAGAATATTTATTGTCTCTGACTTTTATTTTTACCAATCTGGCTATAATGTGCCAGAGGGAGGACCTTTTTATGTTGATTCTATTTGGAGAAATTTTTATTGGTTGGGTCTGAATGTCTCCATGTTTCTCTATATCTGGACAATTTTCAGGTAGTATTTTGTGAAAGAGGTTTTCCATACCTTTAAAAGTTTCTTCACCTTCTGGAATACCCATTATGTGCATATTTAAGCATTTCATAGAGTCTAGAATTTCCTGTATGTTGTCCTCATTTTTTTTTTCATTCTTTTTGGTGGTTTGGTTTATGTTAGAGACTTTTAAGTTAGAAATTGTTTCTTCTCCATGGGCCAATCTGCTTTTAATAATTTTTAGGGAGATTTTAATTTCTTGTATTTTATTCATTTGTAGAAGTCTTTTTGCATTTTTAGGGTGTTATCTCTATGAAATTTCTCTTTCATGTCCTGGAATGATTTTCTCACTTCCAGTAATTGTCTCTTTTCTTTTGCACCATTAAGTATTGTCACTATTAATGTTCAAAATTCTTTTTGTGACATTTCTGTATATTTTCTGTGTTGTCCATAGTTGGTAAGGGTCTTTTACGCTCACCTGGTGGAGAATTACCCCCTTGTTTTCTCATGTTTCTTCAAAATCTGAGCTGGGTTTTTATCATCTGAAGCAGTATTCACTTTTCCTATTTATTGGAATAGATTCTGTAGTATTGGAAGAGGGAATTTCACTCTTAGTAAAACATACCCAGGTGTGTTTCTATTTGAGGACTATGTCTCCCAGATCAGAGCAGTTAAGGTAACTTCAGGTGTTTGGCTTCTCTACCAGAATTTCAGCTCTTGACAAGGTGAGAGCAAGCTAAGGAGATAGAAGTTAGTGAAGAGGATCAAGTCACATGTTGTGCACAGTACTGAGATGCAAGCTGGTGTGCTACAAATTCAAAAGCTATTCCTGAGGGCTAAGAGTTCACTCATGAAAGGAGGCCTGCCAAGACCAGGCCCAAGTCTCCTGGTGGTTAGGCCAAGCCCAGGTCCCTAGAGTGCCAGTGACACAGTGCCGGAACTTCCAAAGTTACTCAAGGGGGCTGAGGATGCACTCATGAGAAGAGGCCTGCCAAAACTAGGCCCTTGTCTGATATCAGTATCACAACCCCAGACCTTTTTTTGGTTTCAAATTTCATGGAGTATCTTCGTCCATCCTTTCACTTTCAGGCTACAAATGTCTTTTTTTTTTTTTTTTTTTTTTTGAGAGATTTTTGCTATAGGGCGTGTGTGCTCGCAAGACAGACAGAGAGAGACATAGAGACAGAAAGCGAGAAATCCCCAGGGGGGATGGTCACGCTGCAATCCCTTCTCCTCCATTCTCCTCTAGGGATCTTGGACACGCACGCACATGCACCCAGCGTGAGTTTTAAGCCACCGGGTCTGGGACGCAAAGCACGGTCGACTACGTGGGAATCCAGGGACATAGCCATTACGCTAACTGCTGGTTCCCAGTCTATGAATGTCCTTATCAGTGAGGTGTGTTTCTTGTAAGCAGCATATAGTTGGCTTCTGTTTTTCTATCCATTCAGCCTGTCTGTGTCTTAATAGGAGAATTTAATCCATTAACATTCAACATTATTATTGATATTTGCAGGCTTATCCCCGTCATTTTGTTAGTCTCCTGGTGGATGAGTTAAGACCAGGCTGCTCAAGAAGAGTGTCAATTATCTAACATCACGGCTAACTATGAGTTCAGGAAAACAAAGAGGTTAACCAGAGTTTAAAGGATTATCTGTGGTATAAGCTATTTATCTGTGGTTTAAAAAGTTTTGTTCTATTTCTGGAGATATATTAGATTGTCAGAAAAGTCATTGTGGAAAGCTGCAAATTAGATCTTGCACATGAACAACTGTTTGTCCATTTTGTTCCCTTACCCTAACATGGCTCTCTGCTTCTGTAAACCTGCTTGCTTTTCCCATAAGAAAATAGCTTGTGTTAGCCATATAGAAAACCATATCTGGTACAATATCCTGTACTTGCTGCTGTCTTTGCTACCTAGCTTGAAACTGTTTTGTTTAGCAATGCAACTGCTGCATGGAAACCCCACTCCCCTCAGAAATAATTAATCTACTTGATTCAGCTCTGTAACTGCTTGCATAGAAACCCCTGGTAACTAACCCCCTATAAAAAGACTACTCAAACTTTGGTCGGGGCTACAGTTTTGACTCTCAGTCCTTACCCCCACCCCCCAGCCCCTCCAAGCCTCAGACTGTAGTTGCTGGCCAGCTAATAAAGACTCCCTTTAAACTTAATCTACCTTTGGTGGTTGTTCATTCTGTGGCACTCTACAACATCATGACTCATTTTTGCATACAAAAACATAGAAAAAAATGTCATGACTTTTTAGACAACCTAATAGAAGCCCTTATGCATGTACGGAGCTGTGCACATGCCTAGCAGAATTTCATAAGCTGCAATCTCTAAATTATGGTTTGCTCAGGCCCTAAGTAAGTAGGAATTGAAGTCTAAAAATAGTTGTAAACTGTATGACTGTAGAAGGTGTGTGTGCCTTCACATGCACACAGCCATCCTGTAAAGAGTGGAAAACATACTGATTGAAAGCATTTATGGAAATAACTATGGCGAAAGTTCATTAAATGAAATGCAGAAATAACAAAGCTGATATTTAATTATAAAAATTAGAGTAATTTTTATCTTTGATAATATTGACCATAAGGGGTCCGAGGACACTTTTAAGTTTCAGAGAAGTTTGTAACTTGAGGCGGTGATTTTACAGATGCATACATAGGAAAAAAAGACTCCATCTATGCATTTTAGGCTTATGAATTGTACCATCAGTAAACTAGTTTCATTTAATAAAAGAAGTTATAGCAAATTGGTTTTGTAAAAAGTAACCAGAACAACAAAGTACTCTAAAATAGTATTTAGATGGTAATTTTTCAACAGTACTGGCAGCAAAAGAAAATTTAAGCACACTGAGGAAATGATATCAGCTATTAGAGAGCAATATCTTGTTTAGTTTCCTTACCAGCCTCTATTTTCTCTCTATATATAAGGTGAGTTTACATGGAAACAAAAAGGAGTCTATGACACTTTCCCAAGCAACAGAACTGTCATGCTTAGAGCCAGGACTTCAGTCTTGTTCCAGTCTCATTGTATTTTCATTGTGACTGGATGCATTTTTCAGGCCAACCTGATATACACCTATTAAAACTCATACATATATACACACAAATATATCTTTGTGTTTAATACTCTAAAATTGCCTAAGACAAAAAAAGATAAAGGGAACAGACCTATTTTGGACTAGTTAAAACCTCATTATTACTTTTAACTAATTCTAAAACATGGCGCAAATATATCCCTAGGAAGTCTACATTTGTAAGAAACAAAAACTAAACCAAAAAGTAAAAAACGAAAACATGACAAAAGACTTTGTATTTCCAAGGGTATTGTGAGTGCTCTCTCTCTTCCTCTCTGTCTTGCCCTCCCTCACTCTCTCTTTTCCCTCCTCTCTTTGTAATGTATCTGTCTATAGCTTTGTGGTACATGCATGCATCTTGGTGGACATAGTTTCTTTTTCTCTTCATCTTTTCTCCTATTTTTTTTAAAGTGTGTCTTTTCATTTGTTTTCTCTTTTAAGTTGCTTTATATTTCCTTTTTTTTTTTAGTTTCCAAAGAGTACATATACTCATCAGAGAATGGAGAAACAGAAAGATAGAAAGCATAAAGCACTCCATATGGGGCATAGCCACATAGCAATCATTTCCTATTTCTCCATCTTATTGGAATTTTAGGCATCCATGTGCACACGCACGCACACACACAGACACACACATCTCATGTGTTTTTCAGACCTCCAGGTTCAGTTGTCAAACCATGTGATCAGCCATGTGGGAGCCAGCTCTCTTAACTTTCAGGCTACAAGACTGGTTCCAACTTCTAACTTTCTATCTCTCTGAGAATTTATCCAACAGATAGACTTTCACACAAGAAAAATAACATCTGCTGAAAGTTATTTATTTGTGGTACGGATAATAATAAGAAAAACTGCTAACAACAAAATTTCTCTCTCTTTACCTCTTTCTTCAATTTTTCATCATCCCCCAATGCATCTTTTACTGATCCAGGCATAAATATAAATGAAAGTATTATTGAATATCTATTGTATTTATTTTATAAAACTTAAAATTATTATTTTAATTTTTGAGAGGTTTATGCCTTAGGGCATGTGCACACACTGGAGAGAGAGATAGAGACAGTGAGAAAAAAAGTGAGAAATCATCCCCTACAGACAATGGCCACATTGCAATCCCTTCTCCTCCATACTTCTCAGGTCTTGGGCATACATGCATCTGGTGTGAGTTCCAAGCCACCAGGTCTGGGACTTAAACTACTATCAGCCATGTGAGAGTCCAGCCACACAATCTCTGTGCCATCTGCTAGCCCCTGTTTTTTTAATTTTAATGTGACAGAGAAGTGTCATCTTTGTTTTGAATGTATAACAAAAAACTAAACTGCATAGATTTTTGTGTATGATTATTTTTCTTCTATAGAGTCTTTTAAAATTAAATAGCAAAATGAAGATCATTTTCAAGATCAGAAAATACATATCCAAAACATATGTAAGTACAAATTACCAAGATCACAATAGGGAATTTCTTCTTTTATTTGAGACACTCCTAGAGGAAAACTAGTCTGCGAGACACCATGATGTTTTTTTTTAATCTATGGACAATTATTCCTAAAAGAAACTTTTTTTGAGCATAATATATTTGGTATTTAACTGCTCTTCACTAAAAATATACAGAAATTAACATACCTACTATTGATTTAATCTCACTATTTATCTTCTTACTAAATATTGTTGGCTTTTCACCACTTACATGAATTGTATGATAAGATCTAAAATAACCTGCAGGCTTATTATTTTCATTATGCCTAATAAAATGTGTGTGCCATTCCATGGTCACTGCCACATGACCCAGTAGGGCTTGACTGGTATTTAATCCTTTAAATTTTTTCTTTGTCTAATTCTACTTGACATCCTAATAATTCCCATTGGTACAGCTCTGTAGACTTAAGATAGTTATAAAACCCCAATGCAAATTCTCTATTGCATCACAAACTAATATAAGATATTTCAGAATCTATAATATTCCAACATAGAACATATATTTTAAAGAAAATTTTGGAGTGATGAATTAATTTCCCTTTCATCAAACAGAAGTTACCACTTGTTTGAGAGTATCATTGGACTCCCACAAGATGAGACTTTTAGTTATTCTTCACATTTAAAAGAAATGGAGAAAAAGAAGAAATAAACAAAATCAAACTACTCATCCAGAACATCTGTGGCATTGAGATTCATGAGAACAGAATAATGCTGCAGAAATAGATCAATGGTGAGTTCTAAATTCAGGTGTGTACACTTTCCACACTGTCCCTCAAATAAAACCTCTTGGCACATTTGATGCCTGGCACCACTTTAAATGTTCTAAACCTTTAATTCCACTATTATAAAAAATGAAAATGTCATTATCTTTGGGAGAGTCATCTTCTGGGTTTTAATATGGGCATTATAATGATGACTAATTTATGCTTACATTCTAAACCAAAAATAAAGATGAGGAAGAAAGTTTTTTTTTTCTAAATCACAATATTAAAAGGACAAACTAATAGAATTATTATCAAATATTTACAACATAATGTTATGTTCAATACTGAAGATGTGTATATCTTTAATTCAAATATTATATACTGTATGCATGTCTTAAAAGCTATAGTGTAACCCACAAGATATACATCGATTATATATAAACCATAATTTGAAAAAGTCACAAGTCTGAGGACAGAGACAAACAGTACTGACTCCACAAATCTGCAAAACTTCTGGTTTCCACCCTCAACTGGCATGTGTTTTTTTGTCTGTATGGTCCTAGCATAAAGCAATATAAGGCTTAGTGTTGGGAATCCAATAAACAAATAAATAAACAGGTTTGATTATCAAGCCCTTGGTGAATTAGATAAGAGAAACTTTATCTTTGACTCTTTCTAGAACCTTTATTAGTTCTTACCCTGAAACCTACTCATATTTAAGCAGTTATAATCTCCTCAGGATAACCCCAAAACACAGACAAAAATATACTGACATAATGTCTATGTAATATTTTTTATTAGAATTTATCTGATCACCCAATGTTTTCTTAGTTCAGTTTAAGTAGATGTAAACTCTTAATCATCTCATTTGATCTTCATATTCTCTCTACCATGTGGAGTAGAAAGAGTGGATATATTATTTTCCCATTTATAGAATTTGAAAATACATATTTTGAAAGACTAAATGTACAGTTCTTCAGTTGCAGATATAGAAATTTAGCAAGATAGAAACTCAAACCAAATTTCCAATGGAGAAATACTTTAGACCACAAAGGTACGTCACTTTAGTTATGTTAGTGAGTGAGAAACAACTGTGTGAGAGAATGTGAAGTAATTAATAAGCAGTAAAACTGAATACATTTCAAAAACTGTATTCAAAAGAGAAGTCTTTTCAATCTGTAGAAAAATCTACTGGAATAGCATACATGGACAGCACCTATGAGCTCACTCTTACTCAGAATATTTAAAACAATCCATTATTGGGACCAGCAGATGGTGTAACGGTTATATTGTGGACTTCCACGTAGTAGATCAAGTCTAAGTCCTGGACCCAGTGGCTTAAAACTCACACCAGGCATGTGTGCATGAGTGTCCTAAATCCTGAGAGGGGAATGGAGGAGAGGGGATTGTGGCATGGCCATTCCCCCTGGGGGTGTGGGGGGGGGTGATTTCTCACTTTCTCTCTTTATCCAGCAAGTGCACACACCTATGACAAAAATCTTTTAAAATAAATAAAGTAAATAAAGCAGTATATTATCTAAGAATCAGTGGTAGGGCAGCCATTGAATATAATGAAGTACAAAACATGTAGAGAACACAGTGGAAAATACTCTAAAATGAAGGAATGGGCCAATGAAAGAAGGGGGGAAAGATGATAAGGAAGAGACCAAAGAGAGAGAAAAAGCAAGGGATTAAGCAAAGAAACAGAAAACATAAATAAAATTAAAACAGAAAGGAACAGGATATGAAGAAGCTAAAAGGAAGTATAAAAGTATAATAAGTTACCACAAATGTGGAAATGAGTGTCTGAATATAGAATTAGCAGAATGGTGATGGTGAAGATAAGAAATAAGAAAGAAACGAGGAAATGAATGGGGGAAGATGAGGGAGTGAACTGTATGGGTCATGATCACATCCCACTAATCCCTAAAGATGCTGTGTGTCAGCAGTCTGAGAAAGAAGGAAGGGTGCAGGCACTCTATCTACTCAAGCATTTTCTGTACCAGATGGGGTTTTTGATCACTTGAAATAACAAAGAAGGTTGGAGATAATGAAAATCCTTCAGGTTTCTATCTCAGCACTACACTGACAATATTTTTCTGCCTTTAACTGGAGCAAAAATTGCCCCTGAGAGATCCATTGTTTAGAACATATTTTTAGGAATTTATTTTGTACAGAGGCACATCTCTCCTCAGTCTCTGTGATGAGCCCAGTTTGAGAATCACTGGAATAGAAGACAAATGAGAATAGGCAAAAAAGACAAAGTGGATTAAAGATATTGACTGATATTGAATTCTTCCTATTGGGAAACAGGAATAGAATTAGATAGCATAAAATAACAGTGAAAAGTAATAGACATTGCAGCTCTCATGTACTTCTTGTGTCTAACCATCCTCATTATTTCAGTTAATACAAAAACTCTCCTGGCACAGGAGATACATTGGTAGAGAAGGTGTCCATACCCCTTCCTCTTTCTCAGGGTGAGACATGCAGCCTCTGTAGACAATACTGCACATGCCTAGACTCCAGACCAGTTCCTGGATTGTCAACTTAAAGAAGTATGAATTAGCGGGAACCAGCAGTTAGCGTAATGGCTATGTTGCTGGACTCCCACGTAGTCGACCGCGGTTTGCGTCCCGGACCCGGTGGCTTAAAACTCACGCCGGGCGCGTGTGCGTGCGTGCCCAAGATCCCGAGAGGAGAATGGAGGAGAAGGGATTGCGGTGTGACCATCCCCTCTCAGGGATGATTTCTCGCTTTCTGTCTCTATGTCTCTCTCTGTCTGGCGAGCGCACGCGCCCTATAGCAAAAACCTCTCCAAAAAAAAAAGAAGTATGAATTAGCTATAAGTGAGCACCTGGAAAGCACAATATGTAAGAATAGGAGAGGAAACTTCTGACTTAACTTCCCAAGCTCCATTTCTGCATGCAGAATGAGGTATGAATGTGGCAGCCAGGACAATTCTGTTCTTGTCTAAGTAGCTAAAAGAGAGATAAGAGCTCCTAAGCTAATTTGAAGGTTATTTTTCCTTGTTTCACTTTACTTAGACTCACTGCATGTATGTTTACACATGTAAGAATAGATCATTGTAAGTAAAAATATGTACCCATGTGTCATAAGTACCTGTTCCACAAAATTTTGCTGCTAGTTGCTAATCACATAAAACAAATATTCTAATGATTCCTAACAGGTATGCAATAAAATGACAATGTATTTTCCAAATCTCTCATGATGTCTGAATTTCTCATGACTTCTCTTTATGGACTTTTAAGTATGGTTATTCTTTATTCTTTGTTTCTTTTCTTCTTAGCTCTTTTTTCTAGCAATGTCACTAATAATTTCTATCACATTCCGATTAGGAATTTATCCCCCAACAATCACCCTCCTCCATAATAACACTGTTTAAAAAAATGTTGGGATATAATCAACACATTAAAAACTCACCATTTAAAGTGTACAATTTAATAATTTCAAGTATATTTACTGAGCTTTGCAATTATGAACTTGATATAATGGTAAAACATTTTATCACAGCAGAAAGCTCGTATTCACCGTGTTTATCTCCACCTCTCCCACAGGCCCAGGCAACAAGCCTGCCTCTATAGATTTGTCTCTCTTTTTTTTTTTTTTTTGACATTTTACACGAATCAAATCATGTAGTATGTACTCTTTTTGACCGACTCTTTTCATGTAGTGTAATGTTATAGATATCCATCTATGTTGTAGCATGTACCAGTATTATTATTGCTGAATTAAATTTCACTGTATTCATAGTACTTTTTAAAAACAAGTATTGAATGTAATAAAAAATCAAGGATAACACCTGTGTATGTCATATTATAGTACTTTGTTATGAGCAATGTTTTGTTTTTTAAATCATTTCATTTCAGGGGCCAGATGCAGTGATAATTCAACTGGGAGTGTTGGTTATATCAAATACTGTTTTGATTTAGAGAAGAGCTATGCAACAGATGAAATTGTGGTTTAGGCAAATAACATTCTCTCATTTTTATTTTGCAGAGTGACAAGTGATGGAGACAGAGAACCACACAGTGGTAACAGAATTCATTCTCCTTGGTCTCACCCAGTCTCAAGATGCTCAATTCTTAGTCTTTGTGTTAGTCTTAATTTTCTACCTCATCATCCTCCCTGGAAATGTTCTTATCATTCTCACCATCAGATCAGACCCTGGACTCACAGCACCCCTCTATTTCTTCCTGGGCAATCTGGCCTTCTTGGATGCCTCCTACTCCTTCATTGTGGCTCCCAGGATGCTGGTGGACTTCCTCTCTGAGAAGAAGGTAATCTCCTACAGAGGTTGCATCACTCAGCTCTTTTTCTTGCACTTTCTTGGAGCTGGGGAGATGTTCCTTCTGGTGGTGATGGCCTTTGACCGCTACATCGCCATCTGCCGGCCTTTACACTATTCAACTGTCATGAACCCTAGAGCCTGCTATGCATTAGTGTTGGCTCTGTGGCTTGGGGGCTTTGCTCATTCCATTGTACAAGTAGCTCTTATCCTGCACTTGCCTTTCTGTGGCCCAAACCAGCTAGATAACTTCTTTTGTGACGTCCCACAGGTCATCAAGCTGGCCTGCACTGACACTTTTGTGGTGGAGCTTCTGATGGTTTTCAACAGTGGCCTGCTCACCCTCCTCTGTTTCCTGGGGCTCCTGGCCTCCTACGCAGTCATTCTCTGCCGCATAAAGGGGCACGCCTCTGAAGGGAAAAGCAAGGCTGTCTCCACATGCACCACGCACATTATCATTGTGTTCCTCATGTTTGGACCTGCGATTTTCATCTACACTCGTCCCTTTCATGCTTTCCCTGCTGACAAGGTGGTTTCTCTCTTCCATACAGTCATCTTTCCTTTGATGAACCCTGTGATTTATACACTTCGCAACCAGGAAGTGAAAACTTCCATGAGAAGGTTGTTAAATCAGCACATGCTTTGCTAAATGAAAGGAGAAAATCCAGTTTGAATAAATTATATCACTTCATTATTAATGCACTGAATCAGTCAGTCACTCAGCAAATATTATATTCATTAAGCACATTCAATTCTCAGGCACTATTGTAGGCATGTGAATGAGAGAGATAAGATTACACGTCATAGAGTTACATTCAAGTGCATTAAGATGGACTGAACTATTTCTTTTTTATGAAAATACTTAATATCAGAAAGAGATAGTATTCTGAAGCAAGTCAAAATAATGTTATGCTAGAAATGTACTGAAGGGGGAGGTGGTAATTATCTTAAGTTCAGCTGATACCAAGATAATTTGAAAGAAAAAAATCAGGTAATTGTCTAGGACAACATTCCAAACAGAAAGGATAACACCTACGAGGACCCAAATATATAACAAGCTTGGAACACTGGAAAACCATCAGAACAACAGAGTAGTTGCAATGCAGTTAATGAGTTTGTAAGTGGCAGAAATTGAAGTTGGATAGGTTGGTAGGGACAAAATCTGTAGGTATTTTAGTTTATGTTAAAAAGTTCAGTTTGTTAAAATTTCTTTTTTATTATATTTTTTAAATTTTTATTTCAAGTTCTTTTATACATTCAATCACATTATTTAGCTTGCAAAGTGAATATTTCAACATGTGTACATTTCTCCCCAGTCCAGTTGATAATATTATAAAGTTATCTTCAACAGATAGTACCCCATTTCTTTGTTCCATTAATGCTATAACTCTCTATTTTTCTCCTTAATGTCTTTCCTCAGACTCTACTCCTTCGCCCATCCTCTTCCCACCCTATATCTGGTATTCACAACCATTTACTGTGTTTCTATATCCTTTAGTCATTCAGTTTCAGTCAAATGTCAACACTCGGTATATATTAAGTGGAGACATACAATGTCTCCCCTTCATAGCCTGATTTGCCTCACTCAGCAATAAATCTTCCATATTAATCCACTTTCTATTAAAAGCCAGGGTCTCATTTTTGTTTTTGTTTTTTGTTTGTTTGTTTGTTTGTTTTCTTTTATGGCTGAGTAGTACTCCATGGAGTATATGTGCCACAATTTTTCAATCCAATAATCTGTTCTTGGGCATTTGGGTTGGTTCCATGTCTTAGCAATTGTGAATAATGTTGCAATAAATATTGATGTGCAAGCACTTTTCTGATTAAGAATTCTTCTGTCCTTTGGGTAGATACCAAGAAGTGAGATTGCTGGATCATACGGTAGTTCTATTTGTAGGTTTTTGAGGAATCTCCAAATTGTTCACAGTGGCTGGACCAATTTACATTCCCACCAGCAGTGTAAGAGAGTTCCCTTTTCACCACACCCCTGCCAGCACTTAACATTTCTTGTATTTTAATCTTAGTCATTCTGACTGGGGTTAGGTGGTATCTCATTGTTGTTTTGATCTGCATTTTCCTTACAATGAGGAATGTTGAGCATTTTTTTATATTCATTTGACTATTCATATGTCATCCATAGAGAGTGGGTTTTTCAACTCATCCTCCCATCTTTTAATAAGATTGATGATCTTTTGTTGGGACAGCTGCTTGAGTTCCTTGTACATTCTGGTTATCAGTCCCTTATCTGCTGCATAGTTTACAAAAATATTTTCCCATTCTTAGGGCTGTGAGTCAAACTAATTACTGTGTTTTTTCCATTCAAAAACTTTTTAGTCCAATGTAAAATTTCTAAAAGAGACTATTTAAAGACAATTCTAAGACATGGAACCAAACCACATGTCCCTGTACGGATGAATGGATTGAAAAACTGTGGCACATATACTCTATGGAATACTATTCAGCCATAAAAACCAACAAAACCCTGGCTTTTGACAGAAAGTGGAAGAATATGGAAGATTTACTGCTGGATTAAGCAAGCCAGGTTATGAAGGAGAGACATTGTATGTCCCCACTTAATATATACCAAGTGTCTGCACTCTATGATTGAAACTGATTGACGTAAAGTTGTACAAACACAAGAGATAGGGGTGAATGCCAGATGTGGAGTGTGTGGAGGAGTGGGGCCTAAGGAAGAACATTTGGAGGAGGGATACAGAGGCAGAGCATTGACGGGATGGGGAGGTGTGGCGTTATCAGTTGAAGATATTTTGATCAACTGGACTGGGGAGAGACGTTCACATATTGAAATGTTCACTTTGTAAGCTAAATAATGTGATTGAATGTATATTAAAAAATAAATTTAAAAAAAATGACATTCCGGGAACAGCAGTTAGCATAATGGCTATGTTGCGGGACGTCCATGTAGTCGACCACGGTTCGCGTCCCAGACCCGGTGGCTTAAAAACTCACACTGGGCACGTGTGTGTGCGTGCCCAAGATCCCAAGAGGAGAATGGAGGAGAAGGGATTGCGGCATGGCCATCCCCCCTGGGAGGTGATTTTTCACTTTCTGTCTCTCTGTCTATCTGGCGAGCACACGCGCCCTATAGCAAAATCCTCTCAAAAAAAAAAAAAAAAAAAGACATTACACAGAAGAGTAGCTATTGTTTGCTATTTGTTTCGAGGCAAGAGTTCCAATATTTTGTCGGCTATCTAACTAAACACAACTCTACTAAAAGCTGCTTGCAAACAGAAGGTATTTACTAACTGACCACTATTCCACTTTTGTAAATTGCCTGCTTTAACAGATTGCCAGTCTCTATAAGAACTACTGAAGGTTACTAGTTGTTTTACAACTTTTCTGGATTCCTTTGTCTGCAACATCCATAAACTCTGACTATATAACTCCTGGAACTTCCCCAAGTTGGAGCCCAGACTTTGGAGTACAAGCTCCTCTGGGTCTGCCAGTGTAAAAAACCTGAGTTCTCCTACTCTCTGAGTGGTGCTTTGTGGAGAATGGCAATTCTGAACAAACATGGTGACCTTCAGACACATGCAGAAACATGGTTCCATGAGCTTCATTTGCATAGGAATAAAACCATTTGCATGTGAATATGCTAACTCCCTGATAATGCAAACAGTATCTGTCTAAGGAAGTGACATGTATTACTCCAATTTCACCCCAACAGATCAAAGAACCCACGTGGCTCTAGTCATTTTTACATCATCAGCTGATTAACATCCAAAACAACTGACTTTGTATCCTATTTCCTCTTCCCTCATTTTCTCCTCTATAAAATAATAACCCTGAGGCTGGTTCAGGGTCATTGCTTTCTCCAACAAAGAAGTCAGGCCCATTCGATCTTCACTTTTCTATACTTGTATGTCTTTGTGTGTTTATTTTTATGTTTATTCTAATCTACATCCCCCATACACAGAAAAACATGTCCTGCCAAGCAGATCCTGGCAAAGTGGCACCTCAACCTGTGGCCCGAGTATAGAGGATCTACAAAAGGTCAGGTGAGTGGACATTCTTTGAGGTAAGTGGGAGATAATTAAGTAAGTAAGAAACCTATAGAGTAAAATAAAAAATGGAGTAAAAGATAACAAAGTAGAATTAGGAGAGAACAGAGTAATATTAGGAGATAATAGAGCATGTGAAGGAGATTTTATTAGTGTGGACATAAAATATGAGGACATGGTTGTCTAAAGATAGAGATATGTATGTCCAAATGTTGCTTTATATGTTAAAAGCTAGGTCAATAAAATTAGTATCAAGTAATTATATCAGTTTCTGAATTTTGTGCAGGAAACATGCCCTTGGTTCCCAGAGCAAAGGATAGTTTATGAGAAGACCTGGAACAAAGTTGGAGAACAGATCATGGAATGATATACAACAGAGGGTCCTAGCAGGATATTCATTTTTGCCTCCTCCCTGTAGAATTTTATTAAGGAGTGCTTGAGACAAAACCCTCTGGAAGAACCCAAAGTTGACTTAGTAACTCAACTTAAAAAACATCCTGGGAGAGAATACATCCCTCCTACCTAAGAAATCAGACTCTGTAACTAAAGACAAGAACAAAGATAGAGAGGTAAGACCTAGTAATAAAAAAGACTAGCGCCATGTGGTTTCTCTGATCTTTTGGGGTGAAATCTGACTAACACATGTAGCTTCCAGACAGATAGTGCTTTGCAGAATCTGGCAGTTAGCATATCTGCATGCAAATGCTTTCATTGCTATGCAAATGAAGTTTACAGAACCCAGTTCTGCATGTGTCTGAAGGTTACCATGTATGTTCAGAATATTCACTCTCCACAGTGCTTGGTTTCTCAACAGTAGCACATGAAAGGGATTACAAGTGTACAATTGCAGTAATTGATAAGAATGCCTTTTAGCTATCACCTCCAAGTGTTAGTGCCCCCTGAAATGAACTTGTTTCTAAGGAATACCAGAACTGCAGAGTGCAAGACAATTGCATCAAGGGAGGTGAACAGATCTCCTGGATCCTAGAGGGAAATTGTGCCACTAAGCAAGAACATTTGGACAATGACACAGTGACTGTCTGGAGCACTTGACACTGGTGCTCACAGACATAGCAATGTGTCTGCTGTGACCTGCTCTGTGTCCCATTCAGCCAAAGTTAAAGCATCAAAAGTATTCTATATTCTATGTATTATCCTTCCTATTGTCATGGTCCAGAGTAAGACCCAGAAGACATTATCTTAAGAAAAAAGGAAGTTTTATTGAGAGAAAGAGTACCCAGGGATCTGAACCTGGGGTGCCTCAACCCACCTCCCTAGAGGGAGGGAGTTTCTTTTATAATCCAGCTATTTTGGGAGACTGTATGCATGACTGATTTGCAGGAGAATTAGGCTCAGTGGGATAAGCATACATGAAACATCTGGTGAGTCTTTGTGATCCATGTCTAGGAATTTAGACTTCCCAGTACTCACTTTTGGCTTTTATCTGCTACTTTCTGGGTCAGTGTGACCTTACAGTAGTAGTGTCTGGAGTGGGGGCTCTTGCCAAGACCAATTATGCAGAAGTTTGGCCTTGGTTCCTTGTCAGACCTTAAGTAATACCAAATGGTACTCAGAAGTTTTTTTGTATGGCATCTTACACCTATTATTATTTTGCTCATTATGGGATCCATGAAGATTTCTTTTCTGAAAACCAGTGGCTGCAGGATATGTAAACTGAAAAAAAAAAAAAAAAGAAAAAAGAAAAAACAGAAGAGATTCCAGTTTCAGAGGAGAATGAAATACAACCTTACACCAGCTACACATAGAAGAATAGTCCACTCTATGATATCACAAATGAGGTGTAAATGTCTCCAGATGTTACAGAGTAAAGTTGATGGAATGAGTCTCCCTACTTGATAAGGTTATTAAAATTTAGCATCAAGATAAGTAAATGAAGATATAGAACAATTACTGTTTTGATTTTATAGAAGACCTATTCTGAAAATTAGTTCTTCACAGATTTTTAGAAGACAAAGCCAACCTAATGGCTTTGCACTCTTTTTCCTTTAAATATTTATTTATTTATTTAATTTTATTTGTTATTATTTTTAATTTGATCTATAGGGAATGTGCACTCACCAAAGAGACGGAGAGACAGAAAGCAAGAAATCACCCCCTGGGAGATGTTCATGCCACAATCCCTTCGCTTTCATTCTCTTCTTGGGATTTTGGGCACACATACACATGTGCCCAGCATGAATTTTAAGCTACCAGATCTCAGATTCGAACCATAGTTAACTTCATGGGAGTCCAGCAAAGTAACCATTATGCCATCTACTGGTCCAGAAAACCCAATATTTTCAAGAAATAACTATGAAGAAGGAACAATCAACAGTTTCTTGTGTATCCTTCCAAAAATCTATTATTTGCCTATAACATATGTATGTGACTATATTGCACATGTGCATTTATATGTCTATTTGCATATGCATACCCATATCATTGTCAAGACACAAATTAGAGCATCTTGTAATTTGATTTTATACCTATAAAAAGCTAACAATATAAAAATGACTTGGAGAACTTTTCATATCAATACAAGCAGACTATTTCATTCTATTTTAGTGTCTACATAAAATTTTACTCTATGGTTATGTCATAATTTTATTAGCCACAGTCCTAGCATGGACATATAGATTGTTTTGAATTGTGTTTGTTTGTCTTGCAGTTATACATAATATCACATAGAATGTTTCTTGTGGATATAGTACATTATATTTGTTAGGATATATCTGTAGGACAATTTCCATGAGTGGAATTGACTGCCAAATGGTTTGTGCATTTTTCTTGATAAATGTTAAAATGTATCACCTTTTGGTTTATTCTCTAGTGTTTTTGTTAATATTTACAGGACTTCTGCCTCCCCTGTCCCAACCTCACTTTTATAATCAATCAATTACCGAATATATAAGATTATAGTAAGTCTTGAGACCGGCAGGTGGTGTGGTGGTTAAGGGCACTGGACTCCCACGTAGCCAGCCATAGTTGAGTCCTAGACCCAATGACTTCATTTCTCATTTTCTCTCCTCTCTCTCTCTCTCTCTCTCTCTATCTCTCTCTCTCTCTCTCCCTCTCTGGTCAAAATTTAAAATAAATAAATAAAGTAAAATAAAATAATTATTTTTAAAAGATTATAGTAAGAATTATACTACTTAGTAAAACTGGATTTATATTTTTCTGTCAAATTTATGATGGGGGGACACATATTGCTATTCATAAATGAGGATGTTAGATTTTTCTGAACTCACCATATCTATACAGAAGTACTGATATCTAATGCCTAGCAGTTTTGCATGTGTGATAAATTATAAATGCTGATTTTTATGCCATACATTCTGTTGTGATGTATTTGTCAAATAAACACTTTTATTAACTATATGAGCAGCTAAATACGCATTATGGAGAACATAGAGTATCTATAAAATACAGCCTTTAACCTAAGAGATTGGCCATGGGATGACATGATCCTCTCTATTTTTTTCATGGAGTGAAATATTGGTATATATATATATATATATATATATAATTTAATGTATAAAATATTTTTAAATAATTTATTTTTTAAAAAACTCTATTTTTTTTTAGTAATGTCACTATGAATATTAAAAACAAACAGATTTGGGACCAGTAGATGGCATACGGGTTATGTCACTGAACTCCCATGTAGTCAACCACAGTTTAAGTCCTGGACATGGAAGCTTAAAGCTCACACTAGGCATATGTGCATTCATGCCCAAAATCCCAAGAGGGAAATGGTGTAAAAGAGATTACAATATGGCTCGTCACTGTCCCTATCTGTATGCTGGGTGGCTACAGGGCTCTACTTTCTGCCTGGAACCCTGGAGGAAGGGAAAGGGAGTGGCAGAGAGGACAGAGGAAAAAGTAATTCTGTGCTATCTATTCATGATCTATTTATTTATTTATTTATTTATTATTGAGATGTGAGCTTCCCCCATGGGGAGTGATTTTCACTTTCCCTCTCTCTGTCTCTCTCCTATGAGTGCACATGTCTTATGGTAAAAATCTAAAAAAAATTAAAATTATAAAAACAGATTTGAAACTTTATTTTAAAACCAGTATTGCTTTTGCTAGAAAAAAAATTGGAACATTATAAAGATACATAATAATTAAATATAAATTTAAAAAGTGAAAAGAATAAAATAAATTTTAAAAAACTTTTATAGTCCCTGGACTCCCATGCAGTCAACTGTAGTTAGAGCCAGAACTGGTGACTTTAACTCACACCAGGCACGTGTGTGTGTGTATTCCCAAGATCCCAAGAAGAGAATGGAGGAGAAGGGTTGTGGTGTGGCCATCCCCCTAGGGGGCAATTTCTCATTTTCTGTCTCTCTGTCTCTCTTTGTCTTTTTGGTGAGCACAAGCACCCTACAGCAAAAACCTCTAAAACAAATAAACAAAACCCTTGTATAGCTAAATTTTTTTAAACTAAACATTTTCAAGTATTTAATAAACAAGTAGAAAAGTTAAATGTGTAAACATGAGAAATTAAACCATGAAAATACAGTTATTTCTCACTGTCCATGGATTCCATACTTGCAATGTGTTACCAATTTGGTATGTGAAAAATAATGTCTCATTTACTGTAATGTCACAAAGTCCATTTTAAGAATCCCTATTGCTTTTTTAATGCCAGTCTCTGAGGAATCAAATAACAACCAAATGAGATTTCTCCTTTATGACTCCTATCAAGGGATACATTTATATGTTCTGAAATACAGGGAAGAAAACTTAGAAATCATTGGATGATGAAGATTGAGCCTCCAGAATTTCATAATTGTGTTATGGTCAAAGTCCAAGGGCAAACTGGTAGGTTATACAATTCTCATATATGCATAGGTGACTCTAACTACATACTACATATATAATACTATTTGCATTTATAGTATTAAATATGTCCTTAAATGATAAAATTTAAATGTCAAAATCAGAACTGAAAGGAGGAACCAAAAGGGAAGGGAAGGTAAAGTGAAATTAATGTGATTCTGTTAAAAATCAGAGAGCAACTATGAAGATCAATATGTCAGTATGTATTGGGAATTAGACAATAATCCAGTACCCTAGATCAAGTAGGTCATTCTTAAATAAGAGGGATCTAGATGTATTAAGCTTTTCAACTAAATAGATTAAATTATTTTACTCTTTTAATAATTATGTAATATACAGAAATTAACTTAGTTTTAGAAATAAAATTCTTTATAAAAGAGATAAATAAGAGAGAAGGTATAAAATACCTAAACCATGACTTGCAAAATCAGTATGTTACCACTCATAAAATATTAATGCTATCATTACACTTATGAAGAATTACAAAAAATAATGTATAATAAATTTAAATTTCCCTATGACAACAGTCTAAAACTGGATAATATTTAAATACTCATTAAGCTGTAAAAATATGAGAGAAGTAGTCTTATCTCAGATTCTAACTTTGTCAGGTTCATGTGCAAATGCAAATGAGCTTATCTGCATACTTCACAGAAAAACAGATGGCCCAAACATTATACCTAAGATAGAATGATTGTCTTACTATAAAAATATGAGGCACAATGAAGGAATAAAGATTAAAGCTGTCAATGAGAACTATCAAAGATTTCCACTTTCAAATGCTGTATTTTGTAAAAGAAAGAAATTTCTGATATTCTGAATGATAGTTTCAGTCATAATGATTAGAGTATTGGTCACTTAAAATAAAATATTTGTCTTAATAATAGCAACCATGAATTGAAAAGTGCATATGATTGGATGTTCATTACACTAGCTAGAGACACTGTATTTTAAACATTTAAGAATGTGATTCAAATTTAAATGTACAAAAAATATCACATATATCCGATTTTGTTCCTTGATAACTTACATTATGTCTTAGTTTAGCCTCTGATAGACAAACAAATAATTGCCCTGGAAATGAGCAACAAGCCTAGATAAGACTTGGGGAATAGAGTAGACGTCAGCTAAACAGGAGAGGCAGTGACCAAAAAAATATTAAAAGTTAAATGAATCTTGGATAATATCACTGTGAATAACCTGGATTCAGATAGGACAAGTATCTAACCACAGATGGTATAGTACTCAAACAACACTATAGCATACTCCTTCTTTGCATTTCTTTTAGGTTAGGTTAGCAAAGTTTAATGCTTTACCTCTCTCCTTTCACCACTTTAAGAGAGAAAAGTTGAACAAGACTTAAGTGGTCAACTGCACTACAGTCTAGTATTAATAACAGCAACTACTGCATGTGAATACATATATATTAAGCAAGAATATTAGATACAAATGGTTTTTTAATATAATTTTATAACAATGACTTAAAAATGGACAGACAGCATATTTTGTCAGCTACACAAACTGAATTAGGCGATATGTGAGATGTGCTCCTGTCATTGTGAGAATCTAGATCATTCAGGGCTGAAAACTGAGTACTTCCTCAGTAACTCAGTTTAATCTCATTTAACAAAATAACTAGCTCAATTTTCACCTTTATATCAACAACATAGGCATGTTCTCTTACACATTTATTTTAAGGGAGCATACTTTACATTGTATGCTATAAGAAGGTAACACAAAGGTATCAATGTGCTTCCTGAAAGCTGCTTTGATGCTTTTCAAAAGTTTTCGCTGTCACTACAATGAACTAAATGTTCATACAGCATGAACTAAAATTGAAACAGAGAAATAAAGTTCACTCACATATGCTATGATATTTTCTCATTAACCAAGAGACAAATTTAATCTAATTGACTCTATCTGCCACAAATTTCTACTGTTTTTGTGTCCTGTGAAATACTTTGAACTACATAATTCCAAGGAACATACACAAAGTTGTCACCTCCCCAAGTTTGGCTCTCTAAATAATTAAAACCAGCAGGTGGCATTATAGGTGAGTGCTAGACTCCCACATAGCTGACTATGGTTCAAGACACTAGAGACTGTGAGGAGGGTGGGAAGGGAGGGAGGGAAAAGTGGAAGAAAAGCAATCATGATGAAAAAAGAAATAAAACATTTAACAAACAGAAAAATGGAAAATTATCTGTTGATGATGATATATATGGTCATAGCTTTGATCTAATATACAGTGTATTCATCCTGGGAATAAATATTTATTTTTATATGTTGCAATGATGTGATTTTGAATGTAAAAATAAATATAATTTAAAAAAATCACTTAAAAAAAAACAAATAAATGAGAGAAAATAAATTTGTAAGTTCTTAACCTGCAAAACAATAGGTCATAAAAATAAATGATACATTAAAATAGTTTTTAAAATAAAAATAATAACTAAGATATTCAATTAAGGATTGAGTTCACTGTCTTATCAGTTAACTCAATGCTCGTCCCCATAATTTCTGTTTATTTTCTCTTTTAGACATCTGAAAAAAATTATGTGATCACCCAATGGGTATCCTAAACGGCAATGCAAGTGTTTCTGAGTTCATCCTGCTGGGAATTTCCAGTTCTCAAGAAATTCAAGTTTTATTTTTTGTAATCTTCTTTCTTGTCTATGTAGCCATCATAGTGGGAAACCTCCTCATTGTGATATCTGTGATTTTTAATAACCATCTTCATTCCCCCATGTATTTCCTTCTGGCCAATTTATCATTTTTTGATTTATGCCTTTCTTCTGCGGCAACCCCCAAAGTGATCTCAGACTTTCTTAGAAAACGCAAGACCATCTCCTTGGGGGGCTGCATGCTCCAGATGTTTTTCATGCACTTCTTCGGGGGTGGTGAGATGTCTCTCCTGATAGCTATGGCTATCGACAGGTATATTGCCATATGCAAACCTTTGCACTACAGGACCATCATGAGTCGCAGGATGCTCGTTGCATTTCTAGTGCTCTCATGGGCCATTGGGCTTATACATAGCACAAGTCAAATGGTTTACACCATAGGTTTACCTTTCTGTGGTCCAAACGTTGTGGACAGCATTTTCTGTGACCTCCCTCTGATCATCAAGCTTGCCTGCACTGAGACCTATATCCTGGAGGTTTTGGTGATTGCAGAGAGTGGGCTCCTGTCCCTGGTCTGCTTCATTCTCTTGCTCATATCCTACATCATCATGTTGGTCACCATCTGGCAGCACTTCTCCAGTGCATCTTCCAAGGCCGTGTCCACACTGTCTGCTCACATCACTGTAGTAACTCTCTTCTTTGGCCCCGCTATCTTCATCTATGCTTTTCCATTCAACAGTTACTCTGTAGATAAGTTTCTTTCTGTGTTTTACTCTATAATTACTCCCTTACTTAACCCAATTATTTACACTTTGAGGAATCAGGAAATGAAGATGGCCATTAAGAGACTGAGCAGCCAAAGTATCGCCTCCTGGATGGCCACTTAGATATTGTTTGGGATCCCTGGTTTGGAACGTGTATCACATGTGTTTGTGGTTTTAGGTATTAAATATTTTTCAAATATTTAACATTAGAATGCTACATAACATCAATTTTATTCACTCCAACTTCCTACAGTTAAGATATTATTATTTAAGATTTTTAATGGAAAATATTCATAACAAACAATGTTTATATGTATACAATTTTATGCATCTTGTCTTAAAATGTTTACAATATGTAAATATAATATTTCTAAAAATTTTATGTCAATTAAGGTTCAAAAGTAGAAAATTTCAGTAAGAGAAGATGGTATTTAATGTAAATTTCTATTTAAAAGGTTTTGTTTTTAACTTAATTGGTATTAAAATATCTCTTAATTGGTATTAAAATATGTTAACCTTATGGAAGTTTTTCAGTGAAATTAGGAATTCAGCTAGGATGTATAGAACATGTTTTTACTCTGTGGCTATAGTACATTTATCATTCTTGAAGAGTATAAAAATATGTTTAGAAATAAACATTTCAAATACAAATAGTTTGGTACACAAATAGTTTTCTTAGTATTTAGAATTTATTTAAATGTTAAAAGTTAAAACCAAGCCCTTGTTACTCTATGTTCTAATACCAAACAACTTGGATTAGTTAATGCTCTTTTAAATGAATTTATTCACTCGGAAACCAATTTTTAAATATATATTCACTAGGTAATACACTCTTTTTGTCTTTTTTTAAAAGTTTTTTCTTTAAGACTTCTGTACTTGATGGAAAAAGACTGAAAGAGAAAAAAAAATTGGAGGAGGATAATTTCCTAGGGGGAATGGCCACACTGCAATCTCTTCTTCATTTTCCTCTCAGGATTTTGGGTATACATGCACATATGCTCAATGTGTATTTCAAGTCTCCAAGTCTAAGACTCCAGCCATGCAGGTGGCCGTGTGGGATCATACAGCTTTGACCTCCAGGTCATCTGCTGGCCCCAAATACAGAGGCCAACCGGTAGATTGTAAATGATAGGGACTTGGTCCTTGCCCTAGAGAGGATAAAAAGAAATGAGACATTGAGGCTAATCATGGCATATTCAGAAGACCACTATAGGGAAAAGACAGCTAATCTAAAGCACTAGGAAAGCTATATAATTAAACATTCAAGAGGAAAAATAGTATGGCAAGGATAAGGGCCAGTCTATTCAAATATTGTGGAATAAGAAAAAACTTGTAGGCACTGAAGGTAGAGCTTTATTACAGAGGTTGATGAAGAAAAGGAAGAAAGAAGAATGCTGATATTTTATATAAGGGAAGACACCAGAACATGAAAACTTCACAAATCCTTTTTCATTGGAAATTCAAACCAGTAACGGGTTTTCTATACCTGAGGGAAGAGATTTAATTTAAATGTTGATATAGCTCAGCCTGCACTATGACTTGATTGTTAAGGTAGCTAAATCTTTTCCTACATGTTTCAAGTCCCAGACCCAGCAACTTGAGAAACATGCTGGGTGCATGTGCATGCGTGCCCAAAGTCCATAAAGGAGGAAGAGATGGAGGAGAAGGAATTGTGACATAACCATTCCCCATAGACCTGCTTTCAAAAACGTTTGACACTGTCCTCTTAAGTGAATAATATACTGTAACAGGGAATACGTAATTGGCTCTTGCAGTTAGGCTGAACTTGTTTAATTATACTAACAGTGAGTTCATTGAAAATTTACAATGAGGTCTTCTAAAGGTAAATACAAAACCTGAAATTATGGAAAAATTCAGTAGGGCATCTCATAAGGTGATATCTTTACCTTATAGAAAATGTGTCTGGAAAAGCAAATGTATGTTCCCTCCCTATTCCTTGTTCAGTATTTTTGCCTTAAATTTAAACTTAGACCCAGTCTATTAAAAAATTAGACTTACTCTGGAAAATTCAGGTGACTTGGTAATCAAGTCAGGGCATCCAATTTGTGTACAAGCTATCTTTCCACTTTAGTTAATAAAGGGTGTATTTCTTACAAGGACCTTCTCAAAGAGTAATGCCGCACTAAATTGTAGCATATATATCCTTAGCAGATAATTTTTTTTTTGAGAAGTTTTTTGCTATAGGGCGTGTGCGCTTGCCAGACAGAGAGAGACAGAGAGACAGAAAGCGAGAAATCACTCCCCTAGGGGGGATGGCCACGCCGTGATCCCTTCTCCTCCATTCTCCTCCTGGGATCTTGGGCATGCATGCACACGCGCCCGGCATGAGTTTAAACCACCAGGTCCGGGACTCGAACCGCAGTCAACTACATGGGAGTCCAGCGACATAGCCATTACGCTAACTGCTGGTCCCCTTAGCAGATAAATTTTTAAGAAGTCAGTATTCAGGACAGCTCTGATTGATTGCTAGTGTCTAGATGTTAGAGTACTAAATTTTCAAAATTAAAAAAAAAAAAAAGAGAGAGAGAAAAAATCCAGGAGACATAAATTGGTGAAGTGGAAAACACAGTGCTCTAGGAGGCTGACCCACATTGGAAGGTTCCAGATTCAAGTACGGAGACTTCCCGAGTGTGCTGAGTGCTATGATGCCGATGATCTGGATCTGGCTAAGGGTGGCCATGGATTGTGGCAAAGGAATCCTGTTGATGGGGCTATTAGTCTGTCTCTCTCTGTCTCTTTCACTCATAGACACAATAAATAAATAAATAAACAAAATCCTGAAGCTCTGTCGGTGGGAATGAGAAATCTACCAGCCATGTCTGCCTTGGATTTTGGAAATATCATTGCCTTTATCATATTCTCACCACCTTTGATTCTTTGTATTCTTTCCAAGATGGTTATAGATACTGGAAAATCATGGAGTGGTAATATAGAAGAATACACTCAGAAATTTTTCTCTATCAAATGAATTCATTTCCAGTCATACAGTTAGTGAGCATTTAAAATTTTGCTTGCTTAAATGCATTATTGTACCATAAAGTTAGATGACAGTCTCCCTCTATGATCTTCCTCTAGTATGGCTGGATCATCACAGTTCTTATAATTACAAAAGACAGTGAAACTATAAATATTCAGAATAACTGATTAATAAACTCCACTGATTTATTGATTACCATTAATGAATAAAGGTCATTCAGAATGATGAAAACTTTTTCTCGGGGTCTGCAGATGGCATAGTAATTACATACCTGGATTTTCACATGGCTGGCTACAGGTTTGAGTCCCAGACCTACTGGCTTGAAACTCACACTGAATGCATGTACATGAGTGCCCAAGATCCTGGCAGGAAAAGGGATTGTGGGATGTCCATAACCCAAGTGGTGATTTCATACTTTCCCTCTTACTATCTCTGTTTCTTTCTCTATCTCTTTGGCGAATCACACATCCTAAGGCAAAACCTCTTAAAAAAAAAAAGGAAAAGAAAAGAAAACGCTCTCTTCCCTCAATCCCATTACATGGTAAAAAGATTTTTTTAATATTAAGATTTGATGAATTATTTATAAATGTATTTATAAACTTTATTCAGTGTAGATACTTTATATTGTAAGTTTACTTGAACAAAAACACTTAATCACCACATTAATTATAATTCATATTCATGATATCAAATTATAATTTCCTCATTCTATCATCTATGACAGGTTTATTTTCTATAAATATGCTCACCCATCACAACCCATACCACATGAATTAGTATTTTCAGAACAAGCACTTTCTAAAAAAAGTTCACATGGTTGATACTTTTGATGAATTCATGATCCACTTAAATCATAAGAGGACAAGCCCTTGCTCTTAACTCTAGGGGAAACCAACTTGTTTATTTTAATGATTCCCTCTGGGGCTTGTATATATATATATATAATTTCCTATCTCTTTTTTAATTTTTTCCTAACCCTCAAATGGATTTCCATGTATCTTTCTGGAGTTTTTTTTAAAAATAACCAATATATATGGAGAATCTCGCTGACGCTACATGTCTTTGAAGAGGTCACTCTTCTGCCAGAACTGGTAGGTTTAAATAGAAGTGGTGACAACATATTATTCTTATCATGTGGGCAACTGCATATGACAATTTAGTTAAGGAGCATCTGGACAAATGTTTATAGTTACAATAAGAGGCAAAAGAATCATTCTGTGACTGATAAATTCTGTATTCATTCCTTATCCTAGGGGTCAGTTTTATAATTCAAGTTGAAAATTTTGGAACATCAACTTGAATCATTTCTACCCATGGGGAACAAAAGGACTGAATGATTTACAGTATGATAACATCATGGAAAAATTGGATTCCTCCATGGCTAAGTTTTGCATCAATGATAAATCACTTAATAAAATTTCAGATTAGGAAAATTGAAGCATTGACTTATTGGTTTTAATATTAATTTAGTCTGTGTTCACTTTCTCATATTGAGTGTTTATTTTTATTTAGAAAATACTTATGGAATGCCATGTGAGATAAATGATTAAAATAAATCAATTATTTTCATTTTTGTTTAATTTAGACATTTATTTTGTTGATTAAACACATAGAAACTTTCAGTCAATAAAATTAATTGCACTACAAGTGTATTCATTTTTTATCATTTTTAAGGCTGTCTCCAGTTCTTTTGTTTAATTTTATTTATTATTTTTTTTTCCATTTTACCAGAGAGAGAAAGAGAGGGAGAGAGAGATAGAGGAAAATTGGGAAAGCAATTTGAACTGTAGTTGGCCAGGTAGGAGTCCAGAGCCTTACCCAAGATGTCACCTGCTGGACCCCCTGATCATTTTCAATCCAAAAACTATTCTCTATTTTTCTAAATCCACAGGCCCTTTTCTACCTACATCTTAGATGTTTTTCCCTACTTTATTAACTCAAGGAATGTATGAGAAAATTCCCTCTTTATTTATAATGTTGAGACCCTTTTTGAAAGGTACAGTGGATTCTTTTAGGTAAGACGATATCTACAGTGGATATTTTTGCAGAATATCTGATTTTTCAAATTTCAAACATTGTCTTGGTGGTCAGTGAACATTACTGTGTCATCTAACCCATAAAGGCTTGACACTTCCATGAAAAGAAAACAAAACAAAAACTCATGATCTATAAAAACCATACAGCCATTATTTTTTTAATTGAAAGCATTCTCAGTTATACATTCCCAGATACATGAACTGTGCTATATAAGGGCTTCTCTGGAAATGTATTTGCTGCTGAATACAGACACACAGTATAAGACAGCTCGTGCTTTCTATCACTAAGCAAGCAACCACAGTCAGGAGGAGTATAGAAAATCTTCATCTTTTAGCCACAGGAAAGGAGCCAAAAGAGCTAGGTTCCCAGTCAGAGACCATTCATCACATTCTCAAGTAGAGTTCTTGCAAGAAGAAACCAAATACTGCCTGACCCAATTTTTTTCAATTATTTTTTTATTTTTTTCTTAGTTCATTGTTATTCATATAATATATACTACTCAAAAATTTTAATTTTTCACATGAGGTTTAAGTGTGACTTTAATTAAGAAAACTTTTTTTCCTCTTATTGTAATGTTTTTAGCTGTATCTGAGTAAAATTTTAAAAAAACCAATCACACAATCTATTTAAAAATAACTATTTATTTACCTTTATTTTTATTATTATTTTTAAAGTTGCTTTAGAACACATGGATTCAAGGGA
>NW_006203837.1:210146-228371 GCF_000334495.1 Tupaia belangeri chinensis | reverse complement strand
GAGAGGGAAAATGAGAAAGCAAGTCTCTATGTCCAGGACTCAAACCACAGTCAGCCAACACCTGGAAGTCCAGCACCTTGACCACCTTACCACCACCTGGCCCTGAATCTTTTTAATATTTGGTTGTATATACAGATTATCATAGTGATTTTATCTATTATAACACATTTGAATCTATCTACAAGTAGACTTAACTAAATGTAATTTCATATGTTTATAACATATAAATGCTTATAAAAATTGTATAATATGTTTATAAAGTGAATAGTCTTATAAAATTTTAAAGCATAAAAAATAAGATATTCTGGTCTTGATTCTCTAGTTTTACATATTAAGCTATAAAAGCTACTAAGTGTCTCCTCCAGACTTTCTCCTGTTAGCATGTAGAGAATGAGGACTGTATAGTTTAAAAATAGTATCATAACTAACTATAATACATAGGCATGGGGACTCAATTATTATATGAATGCAGATAACAATGATGCTGACAACAAATTATTATGGAGACAATTATGACAATTATATTAAATAGAGAAAAATGTCTTAATCAATACTATGTCTTCTTTCCAAATCTTCCTTAGGAAAATGTTTCCATGTTCCTTATTGGTTTGAGTATCTTTATAATCACTAGATACTTTGAAAGAGCAGAATTTTGATAATGCACATACATGGAAACATGGCAGCTATATGTACAAAATAAATATAGAAATATATTTCATAAATGTAAGCCTTTAAAATTTCCTATCTTACTCATTGGAGTTTAAAGAGCATGTAATATTTTATTTCTAAAGAAAAATAAATCAATGTTTAAAAGAATTAGGAGTATATTTCCCTTGTAAATATTGAGACCAGGACTAGAATTCAAATCTTGGTTATTCAGGTTTTTTTTTAATTCAGATATTGGAGTTCGATTATATCTTCAAGGCATATGATGAATTATTTAGCAAAAGAGAGAATTCAGAGCAGATTTTCCACCTTTATTCCTGGTCTTCAGAACAAGTAAAAACTCTATATATTCGTGTCTGTGTGTGTTTGAGTGTGTCTGTGCCTCGGTCTGCTGTGTGTTACCTGTAATAGTCAAAAAGAAGAACAAGAAAGAGGAAAATGAGGAGGAGAAAAAGAAAAGAATGAAATAAGGTAGAAGAAACCTGAGAACAAAAAGCTGGACCCTATATATTTAAAAGACAAATATTTATGCTATTATCCAGAAAGTTTCTTTTTTTTAAAAGAATTATTTATTTAACATTATTTATTCATTCATTTAATTTGATCAGAGAGAGACAGAGAAAGAGAGAAAGTGAGAAAGCAAGCCACCAGGTCCAGGACTTGAACCATGGTTGGCCATATGGGAGTGTCCAGCGCCATAACCACCACACCACCTGCTGGTCCCAATCCAGAAAGTTTCTAAGAAGTTTATTATTATCTGTGAATGAGGGTAAAAAAAATATGACAATCCATAGGCAGTTTAAAGCTTCAGGAATATATGAAATTATTGGTTTATTCTTGAATATGAAAAGAAGGGTGAGAATTTAGTATAGCTTATTGACGACAGCACCCTACAGAGATTTATTGATTCGGTGTATAATTTATATCTGAATGCTTCATATTAGGGACAAGGAAAAAATGAAAAGAAGGCACAAAAAAATATGTTCTAACCTACTTGAACTAACTCATTTAGTCAATTTGACTCCTCCTACACATTAACCACCTTGAATTCACAGGTTATGAAGTCAGGACTTCATGACTGAAAAAAACAAATGCACATGAACACACGATCTAAGACATATATATATATGTACAGTATTTTATAATATATTTCTTATTTTTTATCTTTATCTTTCTGAAAAAAATGCAGTAATTTTAATGTTGCTTGTGTAATCACTCAAAGTTTATTTTTCATAAATGTTTATCTTCTTTCTTTCTATAGGAATCAAATACTCACTTTTATATATCCATATCTTCAAAACTATCCCTGGTTAAGTTGTCACTTTTCCAAGCTATCTTCATTTGGAAGAATTTCTGAAAACTACT
This sequence comes from Tupaia belangeri chinensis, assembly GCF_000334495.1. Lineage (NCBI taxonomy): Eukaryota > Metazoa > Chordata > Mammalia > Scandentia > Tupaiidae > Tupaia > Tupaia belangeri. Next base: position 226,340 of record NW_006203837.1, on the reverse strand, counting down.
AGATGAATATGAGAAATAGTTCAATGATATCTGAATTTGTTTTGTTAGGACTTACAAACATTTGGGAACTTGAACTGTTATTTTTTTTCATATTTCTGTTGGCCTATGCAGCAATCATGGCAGGAAACCTCCTCATTGTGGTCACCGTAACCTTTGACTCTCGCCTCCACTCCACCCCAATGTATTTCCTTCTTGGAAATCTCTCCTTTCTTGATATGTCTATTTCCACAATCACAACCCCTAAGATGGTCACAGATTTCCTCAGGGAAAGTAAAACTATTTCCTTAGGGGGATGTATGGCTCAGATGTTCTTTCTCCACTTCTTTGGGGGCAGTGAGATGACTCTTCTCATAGTCATGGCTGTTGACCGGTACGTTGCCATCTGTAAACCTCTTCACTACACAGCCATCATGAACCGCCGAGTACTCCTGGGCTCTGTGCTACTGTCGTGGACTGTCGGTTTTGTGCATACCATGAGCCAGATGGTTTTCACTATCACCTTGCCCTTCTGTGGCCCCAACATAGTGGACAATATATTTTGTGACCTGCCCCTCGTTCTAAAGCTCGCCTGTACTGAGACCTATGTTCTGCAGTTGCTGGTAATTGCCGACAGTGGACTGTTGTCTTTCATCTGCTTCATACTCTTGCTCATTTCCTACATTGTCATTCTGGTGACTGTGCGACGTCGATCCTCTGACGGACTCTCCAAGGCTCTGTCTACACTGTCTGCTCACATAACCGTGGTCACTCTGTTCTTTGGACCTTGTATCTTCATTTATGTATGGCCATTCAGTAGATTTTCCGTGGATAAATTTCTTTCTGTGTTTTATTCAGTGATTACACCCTTATTGAACCCCATTATTTACACTCTGAGGAATCAGGAAATGAGAGCAGCCATGAGTAGATTGAGGACTCAGCACGTCAGCTCCAGGCAGACCTTCTAGACACCAATCACAGCAAATGGTACTGGTGTAAAACCCATATAAATTATATTTCAGTATAAGTTGGTATTAATTTGTTCTGTTTATTGATTTTTTAAAGTAATCATGCTGTACATTGAAATTATCAAATAGACTGTTCCATCTCAAATTTTATGGCATTTTTGGTATTATCAAAAGAATATTTATTTGGGGGGACCAGCAGATGATACAGTGGTTATATTATTGGATTCTCACATGATTCCCACCATGGTTCGGATCCTGGACACAGTGGCTTGAAAATGAAGCTTCGTACGCATTTGTGCATGCCTAAGATCATGAAGGAGAATGGAGGAGAAGGGATTGTGACATGGCCACCCCCCCACACAGGGGTGTAATTTCTCACTTTCCCTTTTAGTGTGTCTCTCCAGCAAGCATATATGCCCTCAAGAAAATACTTCTAAAAAAAAAAGAAAGAAAGAGTACTTATTTTCATTTTAACCCAATTCAGATTTGGGTTAATAAATTGTTTTAGAAATATAATAAAAAATTTACTAGAAAAACTGACTCATTAAATATACTTATAAACTCAGAAACTAACTTCCCTTAAATAAAAGAGAAACAAATGTTAATTTATGTGTGTACTTTCTTTTTTAGGTTTCTGCCAAAGGGCATGCGTATTTGCCAGAAAGAGACAGACAGACAGAGGGAGAGTGAGATATCACCCCCTGGGGTCATGGTCATGTTGCAATCCCTTCTCCGCCATTTGCCTCTTGAGATTTGAGGCACACTCAAAATGTACCCAACATGATTTTCAAGCTGACAAGTCCAAGACTCGAGTCTCAGTCTACCATGTGGGAGTCCAGCACCTTAATCAACATACCACCTGCCTGTTCATATATGTATCTTTTAATAAGAGAACTTTCAGCTAAATTCTCTAGATGATTAAATGTAAACAAACTTGTGTGTCCTCTACTATATCCAGACACATACATTTAGATTTGTGTGGTTCCTAATATGTGAGAAGAATATTATCTTTTACCAAGGCATTCAGGCTATTTTTTATGAGTGGATAGATACATTCAGGACCTGTTATCTACTGACAAGAAGTATGCATTTGTTTCTTTTTTAAGAAAACATAAATTTTGCCTGGCTAATTATACACATCACATTTTACCTTATTGTTTCATTCATGTAAGTATTCATATTTGTTCTCATATTTAGTGAAAAGGAGTATATTATGTTAATTCCCTGGAATAATAAATAAATGAAGAAGCCTCTATATATTTCAGGTACTCGCACTGCAACAAAATAGAAATCATTCAAGCTAGTTACATTGCATAAAGAAAGTCATAAAATATACTAAATTATAAATTTAGATTTATGGACCATGGATATTAGAATAAATAGATATTCTATAACCTCTTTGATGTCCAATTTGGAATGTTCTCTTATCCAAACACTTAGTGCCCACATAATAGGATTCTGAAAGTTTTCCTTTACCACTTCCTACTCAACATATATGCTATGGAGAGTAGAGGTCAAGAATGACTTAAAGATGCATTTCTAATCAAAGGTACATAGTAAATTTTAGACGAAAGGTTTATTTTTTAAAGAATGCATTACAGAAAGTGGTACTGGGTCCCTTGTGAATCATTGAACATATTTGTATATATTTCCAATACATTTCTTTCATTATAGGTTTAAATGTGGATGCTGATATAACACATAACTATATTAAATTTCTAACGTTTGCACATTCTTTTTTACCAAGAAATAGCTTGTTATGATAAAGAGCAATTTCAGCCCTCCAATTACTTTATTTTGGTAAACAAAATCACTATAGTCAGCTCCATAAGCATTATTTCTTTGTATATTTAAAAAATGATTTTATTATGTATGGACGTGTTGCACAAATCACGTATCATGTTGTGTGTTTTTAAAATTTTATATAAGTGGAATTTATATAAATATTATCCTAAAATTTATTTCTTGCCCAGTTTTATGGGTAGATATTTATCTGCTTAGATATGTGCCACTCTAGTTCATTCATTTTAATGGCTGCAGATAAATTCATTCTACATTTTTTTTTGAGAGGTTTTTTGCTATAGGGCGCATGTGCTCACCAGACAGACAGAGAAAGACAAAGAGACAGAAAGCAAGAAAACACTTCCAGGGGGGATGGCCACGCCACAACCCCTCTCCTCCATTCTCCTCTTGGGATCCTGGGCACACACGCACATGCGCCCGGCGTGAGTTTCAAGCCACCAGGTCTGGGATGCGAACAGTAGTCGACTACGTGGGAGTCCAGCGACATAGCCATCACGCTAACTGCTGGTCCCTTCACAAACTTTTTGAAGTCTCCTAGTTTTATAAATAAATGTACACTCAGAGTTAATTACATAATCACATGACTCTTCTCCAAGCAGAGTCACAAGTAAATATGTACTTAAGTTTTAAAAGAACCCCATAGACTTAAGTGTTTGTTTAAAAGACTCTTTCAGAAGCCAGAAGGAAATAAAATCTTGTTTCTGCCTATCCAAGACTTCCCAACCTTGGCTTAATCAATTAGAAACACCTGATTCTCCCAGATTCGCTACTCACGTACCTACATTCCTGCCTGCCCCTAAATTCTCAGAAGTCCCTGTTGTTTGGAGGGATGATTTTTGGAAAGTCTTGGGCTCTGCCAACCTCCTAGAAAGAGATCTTTCTGATAATAAACATTTTTCCTTGAAAATGAAACTGGTTGTCTTGACTTTGGCTTTTGAGCAATGAGTGATTAGACCAGGCTTTGAGTAATAGGTTTATAGTACATTAGAGAATAAATATTTTCATTTTTCCTTCCTAAATAATTATTCATTCTAATTATCTTCACCTAGTCACTCACTCTAAATAGTTTTACTCTCTTTACTTGAATAATGCCACATTGTTCTATGACTCAAGACAATTAATTTACAAAAATGTCATTCTCTTTGCTTTCTCTGAATACAATTCATATTGCCTTATAGAGAGAAATTTTATTGCTTCAAAGTTTTGCTATATTCCATAGTTCAACTCAAACTCAGTTTACCTCTCACCTCTCTATTCTCCAGTAGTGAACAGCTAAACTGCTTCTAGTCTCTAATTATAGTAAGCAATTTCTTTTTCTTTCTTTTTTTTTTTTTTTTTTTTTTTTTAGAGAATGAAATTTTTGCTATAGGACACTTGCACTTACTGGCAAGACAGAGACAGAAAGTGAGATGTCACCCCCAGGGGGGGATGGCCACACTGCCATTGCTTCTCCTCCATTCTCCTCTCAGGATTTTGGACATGCACCCAGCAAGAGTTTTAAGGTTCAGGACTTGAGCTGAGGTCAACTTCATGGGAGTCTGACTACATGGGAGTCCAACTATGTAACCATTACACAATTTGCTGGTACCCCATAGCAATTTCTTAATACTCATTTCTCAATGCCCATGGTCTCTCCGCTGCCTAATATCTTTATGAAAAGGCCTTGTAAAAATTTCTCTAGCATATGACAATGGAAATAATCAAACTCTGTAGACATGATAAATAGCATGGTTTATTCTTTTTTTTTCTATATGATCAGTTATTTAATTAGGTTCTTGGCAAAAAAAATCTAGAACACCAATTTGTGAGGATAAACTCCATTTGTAAGGGCAAACACGGATCGCAGGTAGCCCTGGAGCAGAGGAACAGCTTTGATTTTTGGTAAAATTTGCGAATCCACAGCTTTCTGATCAATCTTGCGCTGCTCTGAAATCTCGTATTTCTCCTTCTCTGTCAAAGATCTCACCTTCCTGGTGTCTGGGCTTCTACAGTTTCTTTTTCTTGAAGTAAGCATCGGTGAGGTGCTTTGGGATTTTTACTTTGCTAATATCAATTTTCATGGATTTGGCAATGACAAATTTCTGGTGTGTTCTACGTAGTGGAACTCAATTGAGAACCAGCAGTCCAGTTACAAGTAGCAAGCAACTGCTCAGCTGCTTCAGGAAAACCACTCTCTTGCCTCTGTGGCGTCCAGTGAGGATGATCAGAATGGTCCCAGGAGTGATACTAGCTCACAGCTTTCTCACACGCTGACTGAAGGGGTTTTTTGCCGTGGCTCAACAGCTTTCGAGGCACATCTTCAGTAGGATAATACCTAGGCATTTTGCGCTAAAAGTTTAACCACCCGGGTACCACCATTCTTGACTCCACCAACCCGTTTTGTGACAGTCGCAAGAACCTTCTCCTTTTTTTTTCTTTTCGATCCTGGATTTAGTGACCGAGTATTTCCTCTTGTCCATGGCCTTCCTGGAATACATGGCAGACCAGGAGTATCTGCCGATGCCCCGGACTAGGACAGGGTTTCGGCTGCAATGGGGCTTCCCCTTCTTGGGCTTTTTAGTCTTGGGGTCACCCTTTTTAACCTTGCCACTGGCATCAGCCTTCTTGGCTTCAGGTTACTTCTCCTTAGTATCCTGCTTTGCAGCTTTATCATCTGCCATCTTGTATAGTGGGAAAGAGGTAGCATGGTTCTAAGTATGATTTTAAGTAATCAGACCTAGAGAAACAGAAAAGTGTCTTCCAGGGTGCTCGGATGTAGCATTTTTTTTTTTGTATTCACTTCTGAGAGTGAGAGACAAAGCTGTGAATAAGCACAAGGAGTCCATTCATCAGCCTGGTCCCAAATGGTAAGACATATGGAAGAGGAGGCTTGCAGGTAATCGGTGGGTTTAGAAATGATTAAGTTAACAATTGGCTAAATATGCAAGTCTTTGTCTAAAAGAGACTTGAAATTAGTAGAAAAGAATGTCTGAACTTAACCCAAATGTAGATAATAAGGCCTTGCTGTTTATCTGGAAATATTATACCAGGGTCAGGATGTAAAGACCTGCCCACCATCACTACACACTAAGGCACTAAGGTGGGCTGTTATATAGCAAGAGTAGTTGTACACATAATTCTAACAAACTCCTTGGAAAACATCTTAATCTAAGTTGAATAATCAGAAATCTGTCCTCACATAAATACCCAAGAGAGAAAATAACTGGTTTGTAAGTCATTTACCCAGAGAAATCCTATTACTTGTTTTTGGAATGACATTACCAGTGTCCCTCCAACTGCAGAGCAAGATTTCCTGTCATTCTATATAATTCAGCTTTACTTGATTTTCCAAATTTTATTTTTTCCATATATAGTAATGATGTATTACTTCATTTGCTTTTTATTACCAGTGAGTTTTGAGCCTCTTGTTCCCATCTATTAACTATTTAGTCTTCAACTTATAGAATAGGTTTTCTGTATTTTTCTTGTTGTGCATCTCCACTGACCAATACAGTAATTATTATCATGTATGGCCATTTAAATGTTAATTTTAATGATTTTTAAGAAATAAAACTTAAAATTCCATTGTTCACTCATATTAGCCTCATTTCACATGTTCAATAGTCAAATGTAAGTATGTACTTTAAAAATTCAGCCTGTATAAGACATTTTGTGGGACACAGAAAAGGTTTATTACCTATTGATGATAATGTGTACAGTATTCTCAACTGGACTGGTATGAAGTGTATTTCATGTTGGGTAAATTCTCTTTACAAGCCAAATTATGATATAGTGATTGAATGTTTAAAAACATAATAAGAATTTTAAAAAATAGGATTGCTATAAGGGTTAACTAGGATAATATAGGTTAGAAATTTAGCGCAATGTAGTGCATATTTAGTTAGCCATTATTGCTGAGACTCTTCTGAATCCATTTCTTTCATCATGAATTCATCAAAGTTGGGACACTTACCATGCTCCTCTCCAGTGGTCTTTTGCCTGAGCCAGTGCATAGCACATTAGAAGGATCAGAATATTTATTCCTATTTCCTCATTTAACAAATCCTGTTTATAAAAGATGAAGACTATTAGACTTTCCAATTATCCTTGAAAATACTTCCGGAAATAAACAAACAAACAAAAAATCCTTACTTTTACACAGAAAAAAAAAATCAGCCTGTAATTATATGCTTCTAGTAACTCTGTCCATGCTATTAAAGCTACACAAACCACTTATGTGAATAAAATAGATTATATTTGTTATTCCAGGTGGTTTTCTTGTGATACCCTACTCTCACCACTATAACAATTGTTTTAATTTACATTTGTTCAAATGAAGGAAAAAATTGTCATATGGCAGATAACAAGAATCTCTTGCACTCTAGCTTACTAGACAAAACTCTTCAAGGGTGTCAAAATATGGGGGCCTCAAATAGCTACAAAAGTAATGATAATTCAAAGTTGATGACTAGTCATAATAATAATATAAGAGATTATTATATTAATAAGTATAATAATATATGCTCCATATGAGGAAAAAGTAGAGAATTTCTATTAAACATTTAACCTTGCATCTGGTATATTGGAAGCTTCATGTGGACTATTTTTATTATCACTAGATTATACATTTTTTGAGGGCTATTAATGTGCTTCTGTGTTTGTATCCTTTATCTATGACCTAGTGCCTAACATATAGTAAGCACTCACTGGTTGTTTGCTTTATGGCGTAGGTAACTAATTAGTGAGCAAGTGAATAAAATAATGATTGCTTGGAGCATCAGAGAAGTGACTTGACTTATACTTACACAATCCTACCTCTATTCCAAATCTACATATGTCTTTTTCTGTAAAGTCCATTCTCTGCTGCCTCATATCCCTTCTGCTGCCCTCTCTGGATTTCCATAAGACTGTCTATATATCCCTCTCCCCTCACTGCAAGGCACCATGATAACTGCTTTTGTACCATCTCATAATAATGGTCACATTTATCATTTATAGAAATATATACCTCTTCATTAAGTTTAATCTCATTATTTCACAACCAAGAATCAAAAATTAAAGGGTCTCATAGCCAGTTGGGACAAGAGAAAAAAGAAGGCACCAACTATAACACCTTCTCCACTCTCCCTGGTGGATATAAGTCTGTCATAGTCAAACTATCATCCATGCTAACAGACAGACCAACACCGCATAGCCCTAAAGCATCATTCTCCCAACAGACAGAATTCTCATTAGAATTACCTATTGAAAATTCCCAGTTTTCCAACACTTTTCAGACATTGCCTAATTCTAAGACAGGCTATATTAGGAGATCTCCAGGTTGAGTTCATACACTGTAATGACTTAGTGCTTATGGAACTATTACTTCAGAAAAAAAAGTACACTGTAAAGACACATAGTGATTAAATGTAAATTTTAAAAGTGAAAAATAATTTGAAAACTGGTATTGTTCAATTTTTTAAAAAACTGAATGATATCAATATTTAATACACAAATAGAAAAAGGTAAAAGTGAAAAGGTGAGAAATTAAGCCTTACAAATACAGTTGTTTTTCGTTGTCCATGGATTCCATATTTGAAATGTGTTACCAATTTGGTAGGTTAACAACAATGTCTCATTTCTTGTAATGTCACAAGGTCGATTTTAACAATCCCTATTCCTTTTTTTTTTTGAGAGATTTTTGCTATAGGGAGCATGCACTCGCCAGAAAGGAAGACAGAGACAGAGACACAGAAAGCGAGATATCACCCCCCCCAGGTGGTATGGCCACACCACAATCTCTTCTCCTCCATTCTCCTCTCAGCGACATACCCATTATGCCAACCACTGTTCTCCCCCCTATTGCTTTTTTACTGCCAGTCTCTAAGAAATCTAATAACAACCAAATGAGATTTCTCCTTTATGACTCCTATCAAGGGATACATTTATATGTTCTCTTTTGAAATACAGAGCAGAAATTTAGAAATCACTGGATGATTGACTGAGCATCAGGAACTTCATAATTGTGTTATATCCAAAGTCCAACTGCAAACTGGTAGGTTACATAATTCTCATATATACATGTGTGACTCTACCTGTATACTATATATAAAACACTATTTGCATTTACAATATTAAATATGCCCATCAGTGATAAAATTTAAATGCCAAAATCAGAACTGAAAGGAGAAATCAAAAGGGGAAATTAAAGTGAAATGAATATGGTTCTGTTAAAATAGGAAAGCAACTATGAAAATATGTGTTGGGAATTAGATAATAATTCAGTAATCCAGGCCAAGTATGTCATTCTTAAATGAAAGGGATTTAGATGTGTTAAATTGTTCAAATATACTGATTAAATTCTTTTAGCCTTCAAACACAGTTCTTTATGAGAGGAATAAAAAATAAGACTTCAGGGATAAAATACGTAAACCATGGCTAGCAAAATCATAGCATGTTACTACTCATAAAATATTAATGCAATTATTTCACTTGTGAAGAATTATATAATGTATGAGAAATATAAATTTCCCTGTAACAACAGCCTAAAAATGGACAAATACTTCAATACTCCTTAAACTGTAAGAATGTTAGAGAAATAGTCTTAGCTCAGACTCTAACTTTGTCAGGTTCATGTAATAAACTCATGCAAATGAGCCTATTTGCATACTTCAAAGAAGCACAGATAGTCCAGAGACTACAGATAAGATAACCTGATTGTCTTACTATAAAAGTGTGAGTACAATGAAAGAATGAAGACTGAATCTGTAAATGAGAACTATCAAAAATTTCCATTTTCAAATGCTATATTTTCTACAAAAAATTCTGATACTCTGAATGATAGTTTCAGTCATAACGGTTAGAGTTTTGGTCACTTACAAAATGTTTTTCTTAGTAATAGTAACCATAAATTGAAAAAGTGCATTTAATTAAATGTCATTTACATCAGCTAGAGACACTGTATTTTTAACATTTAAGAATGTGATCCAAATTAAAATGTACAAAAAATATTGCATATGTCTTATTTTATTCCTTAATAAATTACTTTATGTCTTAGTTTAGCCTCTGATAGACCAAAAAAATTGCCCTGGAAATGAGCAACAAGCTGAGATAAGACTTGGAGAAAAGAGCAGACATCAGCTAAACAGGAGAGGCAGTGAACTAATGGTTTTATATAGATGATACACTGACCTAATCCCTTGAGATGTAAGTATGTGTACATGTATACATACACATATATTTTCCCTTTTCATTTAGCTTCCCAAAGTCAGAAACACACTATTTGTTGCTTTTTCCATACAAAAAAGTATTAAAACTTAAATGAATCTTAGAAAATATCATTGTGAATAACCTGGGTTCAAAGAAGACAAGGATCTAACCCCAAACACTATAGCACTCAAGCACTATAGCATACTCCTTCTTTGCATTCTTTTTAAGATTAGGTTAGCAGAGTTTAATGATTTACCTCTCTCCTTTAACCACTTCAAGAGAGAAAATTTGAACAAGACTTAAGCGGTCAACTTCACTACATTCCATATATATACATTAAACAGGAATATTAGATACAAATGGTCTTTGAATCCAATTTTATAACAATGGCTTAAAATAGCATATTTGGTCAGCTACACAAACTGAGTTAGGCAATATGTGAAATGAACTAAGTCACTCTAGGTCATTTGGATCTAACAGCTGAAAATTTCCTCAGTAATTCAGTGTAATCTCATTTTACAAGATAACTAGCTCAAGTTTCATCTTTATGTCAACAAGATGAGCATGTTCTCTTACGTTTGTTTTTGTGAAGCATACTGTACACTATATGCTTTCATCTATATATGTATATATTAATAAATCACAATGCTCAAATATTTAGTGCATACTAAGGATGTAAATCGAAGGTGTCAGTGTGCCTCCTGAGAGCTGTGAAAGATAATACTCTACTCCTCTGATGCTTTTCAAAAGTCTTCACTGTCAGTTTAATAAACTAAATATTCATACACCATGTGAACTGAAGCTGAAAGAGAGAGAAACCAAGTTCACTCACATATGCTATAATATTGTCTCCTTAACCAAGGACGAATTTAATCTAATTGACTTGATCTGCCACAAATTTCTACTGTTTTTGTGTCCTGTGAAATAGGTTGAACTACAAAATTCTAAGGAATATTTACAAATCTGTGGCATGATGGTTGAGATGCTATACTCTCACATGGTCCACCACTGTTCAAGACACTAAAGAATGAGTGATGAGGGTGGAACTCTGAGGGAGGGGAAGGTGGGAAGAAGGGAATTAAAGGGAAAAAAAGGTAAAACATTAATGAACAGAAAAATGGAAAATTATCTGTTGATAATATGCATGGTCATATCATTGATCATCTAATATACGGTGCATTCATGCTGGAAAATTCATTTTATATGCTGCAGTAATATTCAGTAATTGAATATAAAAAATAAATGACAGCAAAAGAAAGAATAAAATCACATATAAAAAAATGAGAAAATAAATTTTAATAGTTCTAGACCTTCAAAACATTAAGAGGTCATAAAAATAAATAATACATTAAAATATTTTTTAAAATAATTTAAAAAGTTAAGATGCTCAATTAAAGGTTGGGTTCACTGTCTTATCAGTCACCATAATTTGTTTTTATTTTCTCTTTTAAACATCTGAAAAAATTATGCGATCATTCAGTGGGTATCCTAAACGGCAACACAAGTGTTTCTGAGTTTATTCTGCTGGGAATTTCCAGTTCTCAAGAAATTCAAGTTTTATTTTTTGTAATCTTCTTTCTTGTCTATGTAGCCATCATAGTGGGAAACAACCTCATTGTGATATCTGTGATATTTAATAACCATCTTCACTCCCCCCATGTATTTCCTTCTGGCCAATTTGCCACTTTTTGATTTATGCCTTTCCTCTGTGGCAACCCCCAAAGTGATCTCAGACTTCCTTAGAAAACGCAAGACCATCTCCTTGGGGGGCTGCATGCTCCAGATGTTTTTCATGCACTTCTTCGGGGGTGGTGAGATGTCTCTCCTGATAGCTATGGCTATCGACAGGTATATTGCCATATGCAAACCTTTGCACTACAGGACCATCATGAGTCGCAGGATGCTCGTTGCATTTCTAGTGCTCTCATGGGCCATTGGGCTTATACATACCACAAGTCAAATGGTTTTCACTGTAGGTTTACCTTTCTGTAGTCCCAACATTGTGGACAGCATTTTCTGTGACCCGCCTCTGGTCATCAAGCTTGCCTGTACTGAGACCTATATCCTGGAGATTTTGGTGATTGCAGTGAGTGGGCTCCTGTCCCTGGTCTGCTTCATTCTCTTGCTCATATCCTACATCATCATGTTGGTCATCATCTGGCAGCACTTCTCCAGTGCACCTTCAAGGCTGTGTCCACACTGTCTGCTCACATCACTGTAGTAACTCTCTTCTTTGGCCCTGCTGTCTTCATCTATGTTTTTCCATTCAACAATTACTCTGTAGATAAGTTTCTTTCTTTGTTTTACTTTATAATCACTCCCTTCCTTAACCCAATTATTTACACTCTGAGGAATCAGGAAATGAAGGAAGGTATTAAGAGACTGAGCCATCAGCATATCGGCTCCTGGATGGCCACCTAGATATTGTTTGGGATTTATATATTGGACTGGGTATGTCTTCTGGTATTTGGGAGTTTTGAATCCTAAACATTTTTTCAAATAATTAAAATTAAAATACTATGTACCATCTTTTTTATTCACTTCCTATTCCTATAATTAAGATAATATTATTTAATATTTTAAGGAAAATACTCATAACTAAGGTAATGTCTATTTACACACATTTTCATGTTTCTTCTCTTAAAATGGTTGACTGTCCTAAGTGAATAATAAATTGTAACAAGGGATAGAGTTGGCTCTTGAAGTTAGGCTGAATTTGTTTAATGATACTAACAGTGAGTTCATTGAAAGTTTACAATGAGGTCTTCTAAAGGTAAATACAAAGCCTAAAATTATGCAAATCCAGTAGGGTATCTCCTAAGATCATATCTTTACCTTATAGAAAACGTATCTGGAAAAGCAAATGTATGTTCCCTCCTTATTCCTTATTCAGTATCTTTGCCTTAAATTTAAACCTAGGCCCAGTCTGTTAAAAAATTCAACTTACTCTGGAAAATTCAGTTGTCTTGGCAATCAAGTCAGGGCATCCAATTCTTGTACATACTGTCTTTCCAATTTAGTTAGTAAAGTGTGTATTTCTTACAAGGATCTTTTCAAAGTGTAATGCCACACTAAACACTAGCACATATAGCCTTAGCAGATCAATTTTTTAAAAGTCTTAAGTTTCAATGATAGGTCTGATTGATTGCTAGTGCTAGGTGGGCTACAGTACTAAATAAAGTTTTAAAAAAGAAAAAATTCTAAGGGACACACATGGGTGCAATGGAAAATGCAGTGCTCTAGGAGGCTTACTCATATTGGAAGTTTCCAGATTCAAATCTAGAGACTTCCCCGAGTGTGTTGAGTGCTGTGATGCTGATGATCTGGATCTGGCTGAGACTGGGCATGGATTGTGGCAAAGGGATCCTGTTGATGGGGCTATCAGTCTGTTTTACTCTGTCTCTTTCACTCATGGAAGGAATAAATAAACACATTTCGGAAGCTCAGGCAGTGTGGGTGAGAAATCTACCAGCTATGTCTGCTTTGGCTTTTGGAGGTTAATGTTACTGTCATTCATAGTCTCACCACCTACACTTCTTTGCATTCTTTCCAAGGAGGTTATAAATGTTGGAAAATCGTGGAGTGGTTACATATAAAAATATACACAGCAACTTTTCTCGAGAAAATGAATTCATTCCTAATCATATTGTTAGTTAACATTTAAAATGTTGCTTGCTTAATTATATTATTGTACCATAAAGTTATATTAGAGTCTCCTGCCATGATCTTCCTCTAGTGTGGTTGAATCATCATAGTCTCTATAATTATAAAAAACTTAGTGAAATTCTAAACTTCAGAATAATTGATTGATAAACTCCACTGATTCATTGATTACCATTAATGAATGAAGGTCATTCAGAATAATGAAAACTCCCTCTCAGGCCAGCAGATGACAAAGCTGTTACATAGTTGGAGTCCCACATGGCTGGCAGCAGTTCAAGTCCCAGACACACTGTCTTGAAGCTCACACTGAGCCCGTGTACTTCCATGCTCAAGATACTGGGAGGAGAGGGGATTTCAGTGTGGCCATCTCCCTGGGGGAGTGATTTCTCACTTTTCTTCTCACTGACTCTGTCTCTTTATCTCTCTGGTGAATGCGTGCCCTCAGGCACAAACCTCTTTAAAAAAGAAAACTCCCTCTCCCTCAACTCCATTAAATGGTAAAAAGATTTTTCTGTATGTTAAGATTTGGTGAATTATTTATAAATGTCTTTATAAGCATGACTTAGTGTAGATACTTTATATTGTAAGTTTACTTGAACAAAAACACGTAATTATCACGTTAGTTATAATTCAGACTCACCATATGAAATGAGAATTATAATTTCCTCATTCTATCATCAATGACAGGTTTATTTTCAATAAATGTGCTCACCCACCACCACCCAAACCTCTTGGGGTAGTGTTTCTAGAGCAAGCACTTTCTAGAAAAACTTCACATGGCTGATACTTTCCATGAATTCATGAATTCATAATCCACTTAAGCCATGAGGACAAGCCCTTGATCTAAACTCTAGGGAAAACCAACTTGTTTATTTTAATGATTCCCTCTGAGGGTTGTTCACCAGTCTACATTTGCTGTATATGTTTCCTATCTCCTTTTTTTTCCCCAGCCTTCAAATGATTGCCATATTTTTTTTCCTGGAATTAAAAGATGTGACCAATATATATTCAGAATCTCACTGTCACTACCTGTCTTTAAAGAGGCCACTGCTCTACCAGAACTGGTAGGTTTAAATAAAAGTGCTGACAATATATCCCAATTATATACTTTAATTAATTAGGAGACACTTTACATAAAACTTGTAACTGAATGCAAACCATATTATTCTTATAATGTGGGCAACTGTGTAAGACAATTTGGATAATGAGCATCTGGACAAATGTTTGTAGTACAAAAAAGAGGCAAAAAAATCATTCTGTGACTGGTAAATAAATTCTGTTCCCATTTCTGATCCATGGGGTCAGTTTTATAATTCAAGCTTAAGATCTTGGATCATCAACTTGAATCATTTCTATCCATGGGGGAAAAAGGGCAGAATAATTTACAACAGGGTAACATCATGGAAAAATTAGACTCCTCTATGGTTAATTTTTACATAAGTGATAAATCATCTAATAAAATCTCAGATCAGGAAATCAAAGCATTGACTTATTGGGTCTTTTATTAATTTAATAATCTATATGTTCACCTTCCCATATTGAGTGTTTATTTTTATTCAGAAAATATTTATGGAGTGCCATGTGAGATAAATTATTAACTTAAATTAATTCTTCTCATTTCTTCTTAATTTTTACATTTATTTTCTTGACTAAAGACATATAACTTTTCAGTCAATAAAATTAATTTTACTGCATATATATTAATTTTTGATAGTTTCAATCCAAGGACTATCCCCTATTTTTCTCAAATAACTGGCCTTTTTCTACCTACATCTTAAAAGATTTTTCCTATTTTATTAACTTGAGCAATATATAAGAGTCCCTTTTCACTTATAATGTTGAGACCTTTTTTATTAAATATACAAGTGCGTTCTTTTAATTAAGAAGATATCTAGAGTGGGTATTTTTGCAGAATATCTGATTTTTCACTTATCTTTTTTTAACTGTTTTTTTATTTCAATTTATTTATTTGCATTCATTCACTGTACATCATTACAACATACAAAATGAGATTTTCCATCCAGAGTACACTGTATATTGTCTCAATCAAGCACATCAACAAACATGTTATTGTCAGCAAATAATTTTCCATTTCTTGTTTTCTGTATGTTTTGCTTTTTTTCCCCCATCCTTGATTCCCTATCTCTTACCCTCTGCCATCTCCCACTCTCCTCCCACACTGTCTCTGGTATCTATGTTTGCTTTCTATACTGTTTTCCCCCCCCATTTTTTTTTTTGAGAGATTTTCACTGTAGGGCACGTGCGCTCGCCAGACAAACAGAGAGAGACATAGAGACAGAAAGCGAGAAATCACCCCCCAAGGGGGATGGTCACGCCACAATCCCTTCTCCTCCATTCTCCTCTCTGGATCTTGGGCACGCACGCACACGCGCCCGGCGTGAGTTTTAAGCCACCGGGTCCGGGACACGAACTGCGGTCAACTACGTGGGAGTCCAGCGACATAGTCATTACACTAACTGCCGGTTCCTCCCCCACATTTTATTGAATTACTTAAGACCTTAATTAATCTAAATAGTTTCATAACAAACACAGGTGATATATACATTTCCATGAACACAAGTCTAACTGTATGCATTCTATAAAGTAGCACCTAGCT
>NW_006203837.1:200530-209271 GCF_000334495.1 Tupaia belangeri chinensis | reverse complement strand
CCCTTATGGGTCTCTTCACCTTCTGGAATGCCAATTATCCAGATATTTGGACGTTTGATGGTATCTAGTACTTCTCGCATATTATTCTCAAATATTTGGGCCATTTTCTCAGTCTTTGTGGTGGATTTTTCTAGGCCAGCCATTTTCTCTTCTAAATCTGAGATTCTATTTTCTGAATGATCTAGTCTGCTTTTAATACTTTCAAGGGAGATTTTGACTTCCTGTATCATAGATTTCATCTCTAACAGTTCCGTTTGAGTCTTTGAGTCTTTTGTAAAGTGTGTAATTCCTCTTTTAGATCTTGCAAGAATTTCCTCATCTCCTGTAACTCATCAACTTCTTTCTCCTTTCTCTTTAGCAGTTCATTATCTCTCTTCTCTTCCATCTCTGTTAGCTTCGACATTATGAATGCTCTAAATTCCTTATCAGACATTTCTATGATTTTCACCAAACTGCTTGTGGATGAAGAAGAGTTACTCTTTTCCCTTGGAGGAGAGGTATTTTCTTGTTTTCCCATATTTCTTGTGATCCGGCGGTGATTTCTTGTCACCTGATGGATGGTGTGTTTCTTTCAAATTCTTGAAGTTCAGAATGAATGTTCAGGAGCAAGCAGACAGAGGTGATCTAGAATCTCTTTGCCGTTCTGTTGTGATCACTGGTGCAGCAGATTCAATAGATATTGAGGAATATTTTAACCCACTAGCTGGTTTGCTAGAGGCTGTATCAGTAGAAAATCTTCAGTTCTCCTGTGCCATGAAATACCTAGTTCACGGGAGCCATGTGCAACCCACTTCTGAAGGCCTGGCCTCTTCTGATTTTTCACTTTTTAAACATTTTCTTGGTGGTCAGTGAACATTTCTGTATGTCGTCTAACCCATACATGGCTTGACACTTCCATGAAAAGAAAACAAAACAGAAACTCATGATCTATAGAAACCATACAGCCCATTTTTTTTTTAAAGTACCGTTACACATTCCCAGATACATGAACTGTGCTATTTAAGAGCTTCTCTGGAAATGCATTCGCTGCTGAACACAGACACGCAGTATAGGACAGCTTGTGCTTTTTATCCCTAAGCGAGCAACCACAGTCAGAAGGAGAATAGAAGCTCTTCATCTTTCAGCCACAGGAAAGGAGCTGAAAGTGCTAGGATCCCAGTCAGAGACCACTCACCATTCTGGCAAGAAGAAACCAAACACTGCCTGACCCAATTTTTATCAGTTATTTTTATTTCTTCTTAGTTCACTGTTATTCATATAATATATCCTACTCAAAAATTTAATTTGCCACTTGAGGTTTAAGTGTGACTTTAGGAAAACTTCTTTTCTTCCTCTTACTGTCATATTTTTATCTGTGTCTTAGTAAAATTAAAAAGCACAATCTTTGTAATATTTGATCATATATACAGATTATCATAATGATTTTATCTTTTATAACAGATTGGAGTACATCTACATCTAGACTTAATTAGATACTGTCTTGCATGTTTATAAAATATGCTTATAAGATGCTTATAAAATTGTATAATACACTTGTACAGTGAATAAATAACCTTATAAAAATTTTAATGCCTAAAAACTGGGATTTCCTGATCTTGAGTTCCAATTTTACATATTAGACTATAAAACCTACTTAAGTGAGTCTCCTTCAGACGTACTCCTATTAGCATATGGAAATTAAGGACTGCACAGTTTTGGAAATAACATAATTACCTATAATACATAGGTATGAGGACTCACTTATTGCATGAATGAGGACACCAATGATGCTGACAATAAATATTTATTAAGGAGATAGTTTTAGCAACTATATTAAATAGAGAAAAATACATTTGTCAGTACTAAATCTTCTTCACAAATTTTACATAGTAAAATGTTTTCATGGTCCTTATTGCTTTGAGTATCCTTATAGTCACTGTTAAATGAGATACTTCTAATGAACAGAATTTTATTAATGTACCTATTTGTATACAATAAACATGGAAATATATTTCATATATGTAAAAGTTTAGTGTTTTCTTTGTGACTCATTAGAGGTTAAAGAGTGTGTTATAATTGATTTTTAAGGAAAAATAAATTAATGTTCATAAGAATTAAGAGTGTATTTCCCAAGAAAATGTTGAGATGAGAACTAGAATTCTAATCTTGGTTCTTCAGTTTGTTTTGTTTTGTTTAATGGAGATATTGGAGCTCAATTATATCTTTAAGTATTTGCTAAAATATTGAGTAAAAAATTAAAATTCAGAGCAGATTTTACAACATTTTGGGGGGATGGGTCCTCAGAACAATAAACGAGGCTGTACATTTGTGTCTGTATGTGTTTGTGTCTGTGCCTATGTCTGCTATGTGCTATCAGGTATAGTCAAAAGGAAGAAGAACAAGAAAGAGGAAAAGGAGAAGGCAAAGAACAAAAAGAAGAAAAAAGGTAAAAGATAGCTGGGAAGAAAAGGCTGGACACTATTTGTTGACTAGATAAATATTTATGCTATTATGCACATATTTTCTAAGAAGGTTGTTTTATTATTGTTTGTGAATCAGGGTGAAAACATGACAATTCATAGCCAGTTAAAAGCTTCAGGAAGAGATGAAATTACTGTTGTACTTTTGAAGATGAAAAGAAGGATGAGAATTTAGTATAGCTTATTGATGACAGTGCCCTATAGTGACTTCCTGAATTTGATGTATAATTCATATCTGAATACTTCATATTAGGGACAGAAAAAAAATGAATAGCTGGCATCAAAAAAAATTATGTTCTTAACCACTTGAACTAAGTCATTTAGTCAATTTGACTCATCCTACATGTTAACTTCAACTCATGGCTTATTAAGTCATGATCTTATGATTGAAAAAAATGCACATGGAAAAACAATCCACGCCATACATATATGTATATATACAGTATTCTATAACATATTTCATATATTTTGTTTATTTTCTTTCTGGACAAAAATGCAGTAATGGTAATGTTGCTTGTGATAATCGTTCCAAGTATATTTTTCATAAATGTTTATCTTCTCTCTTTCTATAGGAATCAAATACTCACTTTTATATATCCATATCTTCAAAACTATCCCTGGTTAAGTTATCACTTTTCCAGGCTATCTTCATTGGGAAGAATTTCTGAAAACTACTAGATGAACATGAAAAATAGTTCAATGATATCTGAATTTGTTTTGTTAGGACTCACCAACACTTGGGAACTTGAACTTTTATTTTTTTTCATATTTCTGTTGGCCTATGCAGCAATCATGGCAGGAAACCTCCTCATTGTGGTCACCGTAACCTTTGACTCTCGTCTCCACTCCACCCCGATGTACTTCCTTCTTGGAAATCTCTCCTTTCTTGACATGTCTCTTTCCACAATCACAACCCCTAAGATGATCACAGATTTCCTCAGGGAAAGTAAAACTATTTCCTTAGGGGGATGTATGGCTCAGATGTTCTTTCTCCACTTCTTTGGGGGCAGTGAGATGACTCTTCTCATAGTCATGGCTGTTGACCGGTACGTTGCCATCTGTAAACCTCTTCACTACACAGCCATCATGAACCGCCGAGTACTCCTGGGCTCTGTGCTACTGTCGTGGACTGTCGGTTTTGTGCATACCATGAGCCAGATGGTTTTCACTATCACCTTGCCCTTCTGTGGCCCCAACATAGTGGACAATATATTTTGTGACCTGCCCCTCGTTCTAAAGCTCGCCTGTACTGAGACCTATGTTCTGCAGTTGCTGGTAATTGCCGACAGTGGACTGTTGTCTTTCATCTGCTTCATACTCTTGCTCATTTCCTACACTGTCATTCTGGTGACTGTGCGACGTCGATCCTCTGACGGACTCTCCAAGGCTCTGTCTACACTGTCTGCTCACATAACCGTGGTCACTCTGTTCTTTGGACCTTGTATCTTCATTTATGTATGGCCATTCAGTAGATTTTCCGTGGATAAATTTCTTTCTGTGTTTTATTCAGTGATTACACCCTTATTGAACCCCATTATTTACACTCTGAGGAATCAGGAAATGAGAGCAGCCATGAGTAGATTGAGGACTCAGCACGTCAGCTCCAGGCAGACCTTCTAGACACCAATCACAGCAAATGGTACTGGTGTAAAACCCATATAAATTATATTTCAGTATAAGTTGATATTGTTTTGTTTATTGATTTTTTTACAATAATCATGCTGTACATTGAAATTATCAAATGGACTGTTCCATGTCATGTTTATATAGCATGTTTGGTTTTATTGCAAAAATATTTATTTGGGAGGAACCATCAGATGATGTAATGGTTACATTGCTGGACTCCCACATAGCCCACCACAGATTAAGTTCTGATCCCAGAAGCTTGAAAATCAACCTGGGTGCCATGTGCGCGTGCATGTATGCCCAAGATCCTGGGAGGAGAATGGAGTGGAAGGGATTATGGCATGGTCATTCTCTCTGGGGCATGATTATTCACTTTCCCTCTCACTGTGTCTCTCTGGCAATCACTCACATCCTCAAGGGTGGGGAAAGAAAAATGAAAGAAAGAAAGAATACTATTTTTCACTTCAACCCAATTTTGAAATTTTCTTAACAAATTCCTTTAGAACTATCATAAAGAAGTTAATAGGAAAATGACTCATTAACTCTATTTAGAATCCGAGAAATATTTGATACAAACTTTCCTTATATAAAGAGAAACAAATATGAATTTATTTTTGTACTTTTTCTTAGATTTTTATCAAGGGGCCTGTGCACTTGCCAGAGAGAGATAGAGACAGACAGACAGACAGACATAGGAAAAGTGAGAAATCTCCCCATATGGAGATTGCGTATGGCCACGCTTCAATCCCTTCATCATCATTTACCTCTTGGAATTTTGGGCATGCTCACACACATGCCCGATGTGATTTTAATGTTGCCAAGTCTGGAACTCAAACCTCAGTCCTCCATGTGGGAGTCCAGCACCTTATCCACCGTGCCACCTGCTGTCCCCATATTTGTGTTTTTTTAATTAGAGAGCTTTCCACTGAATACTCTAAGTAATTACATGTAAACAAAATTGTGTGGACTCTACTATACTCCCAAGAACACACACATACACTTCGTTTTGTGTGGTTCCTAATATATGAGAGGATTATTATCTTTTACCAAGGCACTCAGGCTAGTTTTTATGAGTGTATAGATGCATTCAGTAGCTATCATCTGTTGGTAAGAAGTATGCATTTCTTTTTTCCTTAAGAAAACAGAAATTCTACCTGACTGGTTATATGTAGGACATTTTATCTAATTCTTTCATTCATACAGGTGTTTATATTTGTTCTCATATATTTATTAAAGCACAAAGGAGTATATTATGTTAATACCTGGGAATAATAAATAAATTAAGGAGCCTCTATATATTTCAGGCATTTACACCACCACTAAATAGAAATTATCAAGCTGGTTACACTACATAAAGAAAGTCGTAGAATATACTAAATTATAAATTTAGATTTGTGGACAATGGGCATGAGAATAAATAGATACTCTATAGCCTCTTGGATGTCAAATTCAGAATGTTCTTTTACCCCAACACCTAGCGATTACATAATAGGTTTTTCCTTAACCACCTCCTATGCAGCATATATGCTACAGTGACTAGAGCTCAAGAGTGCCGTAAAGATGCATTCTTTGGGGGCTGGAAAGTGGCATTGTGGTGCTGGACTCCGATGTGACTGACCACAGTTCAAGTCCAGACCTGTCAGCTTGCTTTCTCACCTTCCTTCTCTTTTTCCTTCTCTCTCTGGTCAATGTCAAAAAGAAAAGAAAAAAAATAAATCAAATAATGACAATGAATAAAATTAAGTAAAAATAATTATTAAAAAGAAAGATAAATTCTTCATCATATGTTCATAGTAAATTTTAGATGAAATGTTTATTTTTTAAGAAATGCATTGACAAAAATTGGCACTGGGTCCCTTGGGAATTATTGGGTTTATCTCCATTAATTTCTTATAAACTATTTTGATTTTAGGTTTAAATGTGGATGTTGATATAATACATAGCATTAAATTTATAACATTTGCACATTCTTTTTTACCACAAAGCAGAATATTAGTTATAATAAAGACCCATAGTAACCGTTTATACCCAATTATTTTATTCTGGCAAAGAAATTCACTATAATCAGCTTCATAAACATTATTCCTTTGTATGTTTTAAAAATTATTTTCTTATGTATGACTGTATTGCAAATATAATAAAATATATCTATTTTTTAATTTTATGTAAATGGAATGTATAAAAAGATATGATCCTAAAATTTATCTCTTGGCCAATTTTATGGGTAGATACTTTTCTGTTTAGATATGTGCCACTCTAGTCCATTCATTTTAATGGCTACAGATATGTATATTCTATATGTTCATTTGTGACACGTGATCATTTTTCAAGAACACATACCTACAGGACCAGCAGTTAGCGTAATGGCTATCTCGCTGGACTCCCATGTAGTCAACCGCAGTTCGCATCCCGGACCTGGTGGCTTAAAACTCACACCAGGCACATGTGCATGCGTGCCCAAGATCCCGAGAGGAGACTGGAGGAGAAGGGATTGCAGCGTGGCCATCCCCCCTGGGAGTGATTTCTCACTTTCTGTCTCTCTGTCTCTCTCTCTCTCTCTCTCTCTCTCTGTATGGTGAGTGCACACGCCCTATAGCAAAAACCTCTCCAAAAATAAAAAAAAGAACACATACCTGTAACGGAAGTAGCAGGTAAAACGGTTCTACTGAGCTGGAAATTGCCAAATTTCTGTCCAAAAATTGTAGATATATGAGAGATGTTCTTATTTTTCTATGGCTTTATCATTGAAGGATTTTGTGAGGATTTATTGTCATTGTTACCATTTAGATGGGTATAAAATGTATTTTATTGCAATTTTTTGCCTACTATTAAATTTGGAAATTATTTCAAATATTTATTGGACATGCTCATTCCCCTTTAGTGAATATCCAGATCACACATTTACTGATTTCTCTATTTGGTTGTTCTCTTTTTTAAGCTGGTTTTCTTTTATCTTTTTTCTTTTTTTGGAGAGATTTTTGCTATAGGGCGCGTGCGCTCGCCAGACAGACAGAGAGAGACAGAGAGACAGAAAGCAAGAAATCACCCCCCAGGAAGGATGGCCACACCGCAATCCCTTCTCCTCTATACTCCTCTCGGGATCTTGGACATGGACACACACTCGCCCAGCGTGTTTTAAGCTACCGGGTCCGGGACGCGAACCGCCGTTCAACTATGTGGGAGTCCCGCAACATAGCCATTACACTAACTGCTGGTCCCTAAGCTGGTTTTCGATAATAGTTATAAATATAGGGTTAGAGGGTACTGAAAACTCCTTTACTCTTATAGGTTATCTTTAATGATTGTGGTGTTTATAAATACAGAAAATGTAATATAGTCACATTTACCAATCTTTTCCTTTAGGTGTGGGATTTTTTGCATCTTACGTAATATAAATTTTTTTCTTTTCTTTTTTATAAATTTGAAGTGTTCTTTTTCATATTTCGTTATCTAGTCCAATTGAAACATGAATTTCTCTCTTATTGCCATTCAATAGAAATTTAGCTTCTTTTTAGCAGGAATAAAACATTCACCCAAATACCATTTATTTAGTAGCTTCCCTCTAAACTATCACTGTTGCCATTTATCAAGTGTCCATGTACTCCAGGGTCTGTATCTGACCTCTCATATTCCTTTCATTGGCCTTTTTGTCTCTTTGAGACAACACTGCCTATTTCAAATCTACTTGCCACTTAGTATGGTGAACCCATTCTCCCCAAATATTCTACTCCATATATCTTGGCTCTTCTATTAATGAACTCTTTAGGTGATTTTAGGAAAAGTTAAATTCCACTAAGACAATTTTAAGGTTACAATAGATAGTGGATTAAATTAATAGATTAATTTGGGAATAATAACTTTATTGTTTTTATTATTTAATCCATGACACTAATATACTTATTTAGTTACATATACTTTTATAACATTTAGTGATATTCAAATTTATGTGTTATTGTGTGTCTTATTTTGTTATTACTACAGTGGAATTTCTTTTGGGTTGCATTTGAGTAGGTTGTCCATGGTGAAGGAAAATGGGAGACTGTTATATGTTGAATGTATATACAGCAAAATTGATTGAATTAGCATTCCATTTTTATTTGTCATTTTCTCAATAGATTTCTGTGACTATCCCAACTGCTTCATCTTTAAAAAGGATATATTATTTTGTCCTGCATTTTTTCCAATCAAGTGTTCTGTTTCCTTACATTTGTCTTATTGCATTGGCTAGAACCATAAGTAAAATGCTGAAGGGGAGGCTATTGCTTTCCCAAAACTTTATACTGTTTCTAAAACATTATCATAGATTTTTTTAATTAAAATATTTCCCTTTATTTTGCTTTCCTTTTTTAACATTATAAACGATTGATGGCTTTCTAAAATTATTTTTATGCATCCTTTGAGATATTTATGTCTTTCTTCATTTAATCCTGGCTGACTGAAAGGCTGGTTGGGGGAGATTGCATTGTGACAAGACTCTGTTAGAAATCTCTCTTTCTTCCACTTGAAATGAAATGAAATAGGCTAGGCCGGCGGCGGCGGCAGAGGCGGGCCGGACGCCAAGGCTGCGTCCGGTCACGGGACATCCCGGGCCCTTCTGGGCTCGGCGAGTCCACCCTGGGACCCTGCTCAGCCGGCGGCAGCAGGTGGTGGCCACGC
>NW_006203837.1:168629-200379 GCF_000334495.1 Tupaia belangeri chinensis | reverse complement strand
TTCCTGCTAACCACAAGATGGCTGCTGTGCCGCATCAACTGATGGTCAACTCTGCTTGCCAGAATCGCCTTCCTGAAACTGTATTCCATGGAGACTCACCTACAGTTGCGGAACTGCACGAGACCCACACTTGATCCAACCTTGAATGGAATCTATTTTCCCTATTGTTAAAAACTTTGGACTCGTGACCCCTCTCCCTCTACTCGCAGGTATCGCATTTTCAATGACCCCTCTGGAGGATAGCTGTCTATAGCAGAGATAGAGTAATTGGGAGAGGGGGAAAGGGCTGAGGGTCAAACATAGGATAAAAAACATATTTATATGTATGAAAGTAGAAATGGAACAGTATTGGTGACGACATGCTTGATTAAGACACTATGCAGTTTATCCTAGATGGGAAACTACACTTGGTGTGTTGTGATGATACTCAGGGAATGAGTGTTAGGCAATATAATTTAATATAAAAAAAGTAATAAGCAGGAGGAAAAAAAAATGCACATTTGATGACTGAAGAGAGTTGTATGGACACAACTGGGGTCTACTTTATAATATGTTCATTCTACTCCCTGGGGTTTATGCCTAGGATCAGATTTGGATACATGTGTAAGGATATGTCAGCTGTGCTAGCTAGTGGATATACTTAGACTAATTGAGTTCATTGGTAGAACAATTGAATGGGGGGGGGGCGGAAGCCATTGAGGGCAATCATGAATGTCAGGGACAATGGAGGAGGAAGATGGGACATGGCAGAGGGTGGGGATGGGGAACCTAGGATGGCAAAACAAAAGGCAAGGTATGCAGGACACAAAAATTGGGAAATCATTTGCTGAGAACATATATGTTGATGTGCTTGATTGAGCCAATGCACAGTGTATTTTGGATGGAAAATTCATATGTGTGTTGTGATGAGAAAATAAAATTTATAATAAAAAACAAAGTATAAAAAAAAAAAAAAGGAGGGAGAAGAGGATAAAGACAGCAGTGAACAATAGAGAGGCAGGATGTTAATGAGAAATAGATATGGTTTATTACCTGTTGATGATGACATGTATAGTATTCTCAACTGAACCGGTCTGGGAAATATTTCATGATGGGTGAAGTCTCTTTAATAAGCAAAATGAGAAATAGTGATTGACTGTTTAAAAAATTATAATAATAATTATTGGGAAAAGCATGGAAAAGATATTGAATGATAAAGCGGGGAGATTGATATCTCTGTATTGACTGACATGCATGGCATTACCTTTTGAAAAAGCAATGGAAGTCAATGTAAAGTTATATGTAATCTAGTGTAATAGAAAGAAGATTATGATGATAATAAAATAAAAAAAAAAAAAGAAATGAAATGAAATAAGTAAAAAAAAAAAACAAGCTAAAAAATTCCATAGAGAAATAAGTTTCTTTATCTGACTGGAAAGTCAGTAATGCCTATAATCTTGTGCCAGTCAAGGAGTGTTTATTAAATATCTCTTTTATTCTAGTATACTAGTATATAACCTTAATGCATGACTGTTGACCCAAAATAATATCAGCATTTCTTTGAGTTTTTAATTTGCAGTAATATGGCCCTTTCTTTGCTGTTCACATTTCCAGATTTCATTTACGATTGTAATTTTATTTTAGAATGGTTCATTGCATTACTCTCTTCTATTGTCAAAATCACTTTAAAATAAAATAAGAACAGCTTACAACTTTTTTTTAAGAGAGTTTTTTGCTATAGGGCATATATACTTGCCAGGGAGACACAGAGATAGAAAGCAAGAAATCACCCCCAGGGTGGATGGCTACACTGCAATCCATTATTCTTCCTTCTCTTCGTGGGATTTTTGGCATGTATGCATATGTGCCCGGCATAAGTTTCAAGCTGCTGAGTCTGAGACCCTAACAGCGTTCAGCCCTGTGGGAGTACAGTGCCTTAACCCACAGGCCCAAGAAAGGTGATATCTTAAAGCTGAATATTAGCTTCTCCATCTTCAACCTTCTCTTTACTGAATCCTGTTTTTCAGTAAAACTTCAGCATAATCTCCTGAGAGATTTTTTCCCTAACCCTCCAAATGGATTGTAATTTTTCATTTTCTGATTCTGTAGCAAGCAGACTATCTTATTCTTTTGCAGTATCTTTCACACTTCAAATACTTGTGAATATCTGTCTATATTTCCTGTTAGAACACAAAATAATCATGGCTTTAAGGACTATGTCTATCTTAATTTTCAAAGTATCTCCAGTAGATCTCTGGTATAAATCAGGTATTAATAAACACTGCTCGGCTAACATTAAACTACAGGTATCACTGACTTCTCTAGTCAGATAAAGAAAATCATATATCCATGGAATATTTTTAAGTTTATATATTTCATTTCATGTGTGTGACAGAGAGCTCTGACAGGGTCCTGCCACAATGTGTTCATCCTCCATCAGGCTTCAGCTAGCCAAGAACATAAGTACATCCAACATGTTCAGGTTGACCTGTGAACCAAACGCTGGGCCTTTCCATATGATTCCAATATCACAATTATGCCTTACTGCCTGTGCCCCTGCAACTGGGCCTCCTCTATGGAATTTTTTTAAAGACTTATTTATTTATTTTATTTGTTATTATTATTATTTTTTTTAATTTGATGAGACAGAGAGAGAGAAAGGGAAAGTGAGAAAGCAAGTTGCCAAGTCTGGGACTTGAACTGCAGTCAGTCATGTGGGCTCTCTCTATGGAATTCTTAAGGAATATTCTTACCAAAAATTTGGGAGACACTCTTATTCATGAGAGGACTTAATTATTTATTCAGTTTTTAAAGTTTTACAATCATTTTCTGTATATCATTATAGCATACAAAACGAATTTTCCTGCCTAGAATACAGTGTGTATTGGCTGAATTCGAGATATTATCATACATATTATCTCCAACAGATAATTTTCCATTTTGTGTTTCTTAAAACTGCTTCTTTCTTTTTCCCCTTTATTCCCTCCCTCTCACTCTCTGCCATTTTTCACCCTAGTTCCACACTGTCTCTGGTATCCACACTTGCTCTCCATGCCTTTTTAGCACCCAATATTTCAGTTTCTGCCATAAAGTGCAAGGACTTTATTTCTTTCCAATGATGAAAAGACTTAGAATTCCAGTTGACGTTTATCAGTCTTCTTCCATCTTCTTCCATCTTTTCTACTGTTACACATGTGCAAAGTGGAGAGAATAGAAAAACAAAATGATGCCTCAGTTTGAAACCAAGACCCCTATATTGCTGGCCCACATTATAACATAATTGGTTCTGTAGCTTGGCCTGATATTAGTCTGCTTTCTTAAGACATAAGTCCATTCCTTACTTTCTTAGTTCCTTGCTTTCTTAGAAACACAAATAAATATGTAGTTGAGGACTTAAGTGTTTATTTGAAAGACTCTCTTCCAGAAACCAGATAGAAGGAGGGCGGGAAAGGGCAGAGGGTCAGAAATAGGGATATATAAATATATCTATATACACATATACAACTAGAAATGGAAAATTATTGATGATAACATGTATGATTAAGCCACTATGTAGTATATTCTGGATAGGAAATCACATTTTGTATGCTATGATGATGCATAGGGAATAAATGTAAATTAATTTTAAAATGTTTCAGAAAAAAAAGAAATAAGAAAATTAATCTATAATGTAAGTTCACTATTTTACTTTCTAAAGTTAAAGGAAGGGTGAATGATTTTATTTAACTTAATCAGGATAAAAGACCTAGTGATCAACATGAATATAAGACCTAAATAAATATAATATTTTAACCCCCCCCACCAAAAAAAAGAAAGAAACCAGATGGAGATAACATCTTGTTTCACCCTACCCAAGACTGCCCTACCTTGGCTTAATCAATTAGAAATACCTGATTCTCCCATAGTCACCACTCAAATACCTACATTCCTACCTGCCCATAAATTCTCAGAAGTCCCTGTTGTTTGGAGGGATGATTTTTGGAGAGTCTTGGACTTGGCCATCCTCCCAGAGGGAGATCTTTCTGATAATAAACATTTTTTCTTGAAAATGAAACTGGTCGTCTTGACTTTGGCTTTTGAGCAATGCATGATTAGACCAGGCTTTGAGTAACAAGTTTATTATACATTAGCGAATAGATATTTTCATTTTCCTTCTTAAATAATTATTCATTCTAATGCTCTTCATCTGTTCACTCACTCCAAATAGATTTATTATTTTGTCTTAAATAATTTCAAATTGTTTTATGAATATGTACAATAAATTTGCATAAATGTAATTCTCCTCTTTTTCTCTGACTACAACCCTTATTGCCTTGTAGAGAGAAATGGTATTGCTTTGAAGTTTTGTTGCTATTCCATAGTACGATTCAAACTCAGTTAACCTATCAATTCTCCAAGTAATGAATAGCTAAACTGCTTCCAATCTCTAATTACCATAAGCAACTCTTTCTTTAAAAAAAAAACAATTAGACATTTTTCTATAGGAACATGCACTCACTGAAGATATAGAGGCAGAAAGTCAGAAATTATCTCCCAGGAGGGATGGCTATGCCACAATCTCTTCTTCATTCTCTTGGGATTTTGGGCACACACACACACACACACACACACACACACACGTACATATGCCCAATGTGGGTTTTAAGTAGCCGGGTCCAGTTGAGTACCTAGGAGTCCAGCTATGTAACCATTACACCATCTGCTGGTCCCCCATAAGTAATTTCTTGATACTAATTTCTCAGTGCTCATGGCCTCTCCTTTGCCTACCAACTTTACATAAGCCTTTGTAAACATTTCTCGAGCATATAGCAATGGAAATAATCAGCTCTGTAGAAATGATAATTAGCATGTTTTATTCTAAGCATGATTTTGAAGGTCCAGACCCAAAGACACAAAAAATGTTTCCCAGGGAGCCCATATGCTGCAACTTTTTTATTCATTTCTGAGAGTGAGAGACAAAGCTGTGAAAAGGAGTCCCTTGGGAACCAGCAGTTAGCGTAATGGCTATGTCACTGGACTCCCATGTAGTCGAACGTGGTTCGCGTCCCAGACCCGGTGGCTTAAAACTCACACTGGGCGCATGTGCGTGCGTGCCCATGATCCCAAGAGGAGAATGGAGGAGAAGGGATTGCTGAGTGACCATCCCCCCTGGGGGGTGATTTCTCGCTTTCTGTCTCTATGTCTCTCTCTGTCTGGCAAGCGCACGCGCCCTATAGCAAAAACCTCTCCCCACCCCCCCCCAAAAAAAAAAGAAAGTAAAAAATAAAATAATAAAATAAAATAAAATAAAAAAAGGAGTCTCTTCATCAGCCTGGTCCCAAAAGGACATCTGGAACAGTGGGCTTGTAGGTTATAGGTGAGTTTAGAAATTCTTAGGTTAGCAAATGATTATATATCTAAGTGTTTGTATAAAAGAAATTTGGAATCAGTAGAAAATAATGTCTGAATTTAACCTGAATGTAGATTATACAGCCTTGCTATTTATTTGATGACGTAATGCCAGGATCAGGATGTAAGGAGATGCCCATCATCACTACACCAACGTGGTCTGTTCCAGCAAGGTTAAGCTGTAGACACGATCTACCAGGCCCTTTGGAAAGTATCTTAGTCTACAGAAATCTGTACACATCTGAATACCCAGGAGAGAAAATAAGTGGTCTGTAAGTCATTTACCCAATGAAAGCCTTTGAATTGCTTTCAGAATGGACTTGACCAGTGTCCTTCCAACTGCAGAGCAAGATTTCCTATCACTCTGTATGATTTAGCGTTACTTTACCTTCCAAATTTCATTTTTTTCCATATAGAGTAATGACATGTTACTTCATTTTTTTTTAATTTTAGAGGAAGTTTTTTTGCTATAGGGCACATGCACTCACTAGAGAGACAGAGAGAAACAGAAAGGGAGAAATCACCTTCCCTCCATTGGGGAATGGCCACACTGCAACCCCTTCTCTGTTCTTTCAGGATTTTGGGCACGTGCGCACATACTCCTGGTGTGAGTTTTAAGCTGCTGGAGTACCAAACTTGAACCGTGATCAACTGTGGGAGTCCATCAACATAACAATTATGTCATCTGCTGGTCCTTTTTAAAAAATGTTTTATTATGGCAAGCAGATGACATAATGGTTACTTACTGGACTCCCACATAGTCAACCAAGGTTAAATTTCCAGAAACAGTGACTTAAAACTCAAAGCTGGTGTGTGTGTGCATGTGTGCCCGTAATTCCAAAAGGTGAACTGAGGAGAAATGATTGTGGCGTGGCCGTCTCTCCTGGGGAAGAGTGTGATTTCTCACCTTCTATCTCTCTGTCTCTCTGATCAGCACATACACCCTATACCAGTGAGTTTTGAGCCTCTCTCACATTATTAATTATTCAGTCTTCAACTTCTATGACCTTTGCCCACTTAAAATGGGTTTTCTGTATTTTCCTTGTTGATTTCAATTTTGAGAATCTCCACTGACCATATAGTAGCTATTACCATATATGGCCAATTATATATTAATTTCAGTGAATTATAAGAAATAAAGCTGTAAATTAAATTTTTCACTCATATTAGCCTCATTTCAAGTGTCCAATAGTCATATGTAAGTATGTAATTTAAAAATTCACCCTGTAATCATACGCTTCTAACCCCAGTCTCTGTTATTAAGGCAATATACGCCACTCCTATGAATAAAATAGATTACGTTTGTGCTCCAGATGCTTTTATTGTGATACTCTACTCTCACCGTTATAACAATTAATTTAACCTACATTTGTTCAGATGAAGAGGAAATTTGTCATATGGCAGATAAGGTGACTTGCACCCCAGCTTGCTCAGAAGAAATCTTTGAAGATGTCCTAAAAACTGGGGCCTCAAGATAGTTATAAAAGCAATGATGATAATTCAAAGTTTAATTGACTAGTCATAATAATACAGATGATAATTATATTAATAAGTATAGTAATATTTGTTCTACATGAGGAAAAAGCAGAAAATTTATATTAAACATTTAACCTCATACCTGATTCCCTGTGGACTATTTTTATTATCAATAGATTATAAACTTCTTGAAGGTTATGAGTGTGTTTCTATGTTTGCATCCTTTATCACTGACCCATTGCCTAACATATAGAAAACACTCAATAGTTATTTGGTTTAAAGCTTAGGACATTAATTTATGAGCAAGTGAATGAAACTAATGATTGCTTGGAGCATCACAGAAGTGACTTGGCTTATAGTTACATAATCACAACTCACTCTAAATCTACATATGCCTTTTTATGTAAAGTTCATTCTCTGCTGCCTCATATCCCTTCTATTGCCCTCCCTAGATTTCTTTAAGACTGTCTATATATACCCCTCTCTTCACTATGATGCACCATGAGAACTGCTTTTGTACCACTTCATAATAATGGTCACATTCATCACACCTGAAGGTAGTCCAAAAAGCCTACCTCACTATTCATGTGTGTGTGTGTGTGTGTGTGTGTGTGTGTATGTATGTACGTTTATATATACATGTATATAAAACCATTAATATGCGTGTATGTGTGTGTGTGTGTGTGTGTGTGTGTATCTTCATTAAGCTTAATCTCAGTAGTTCACAACCAAGAATCAAAAATTAAAGGATCTCATAGCCAGTTGGGACAAGAGAAAAAAGAAGGCACTGACTATAAAAACTTCTCCATTCTCCCTGGTGGATCTAAGCCTGTCATATTCAAACTATCATCCAGGCTAACAGACAGACCAACACTGCATAGCCCTAAAGCATTATTCTCCCAACTGACACAATTCCCATTAGAATCACCTATTGAAAAATTCTCAGAATTTTCCAACACTTTTTAGACATTGCCTAATTCTAAGAGGCTATATTAGGAGATCTCCAGGTTGAGTTCATATACTGTAAAGACCTAGTCCTTACAGAACTGTGAATTCAGAACATTCAAGCTAATTCATGTATTTTCCATCAGAACCCATTATCTTTACTGCTTCTGACTGGTAAGACACCTTGCTTCCATAACAAAATCAGTATATATGCATATGATAGCTCACACAAAATCGTGACTGTTAAAATAATTTGTTATAGTCACTCATGAAAAGGCAGTTCCAGGTTTAGGAAAATGTTGCTGAGATTGTAGGCTATATACCAAAAAGAGAATTAGACTCAGTTATAAAGATTAAGTGAGACCATTTATGTTTCCGGTACACAGACTAGTAAATAGCAGAGTTTTAAT
Organism: Tupaia belangeri chinensis; assembly: GCF_000334495.1. NCBI lineage: Eukaryota > Metazoa > Chordata > Mammalia > Scandentia > Tupaiidae > Tupaia > Tupaia belangeri. Next base: position 192,181 of record NW_006203837.1, on the reverse strand, counting down.
AAAGTATTGAATGGATTATCACTGAGGGAAGAATTTTGAGGCTCATTACATGCTACATACTGCACTAGTCTTGGAAGGAAGAAAAATGTATACAATTAACTATATTGGGCTAGTTATAAGGGCAGTGCTATGGGGGCATAGAAGAGAGACTCATCAATTCTGACCCCATTTTTTAGGAAAGTTTCCACTGCAAATGTACTGACTTAGATACTAAAGGTGAATAGGAGTTAGAAACCCAAGAGGATGATTCATTGATTTAGATGTATGTATTTATCTTAATAGGGACTTCCATTTCCTGATATATTTCTTTGAGATGTTTCGTAGGAAGGGATAAACTGCTGCTAAACTAAAGACATGAAAATAGCCAATGCTCAATAAGCTTTGTTACTTAAACAGAATCTAAGTATTTTCATGCTCAAATGGGCAGCTATATTAGGAGTGTGGTTTCATGTTAATGTTCTTAATTAGTCTCCAACCAGTTCGGTAGAGAAAGAAAGTATTATGAATAAAGTCACCAATCAGAGTTCTTGTGACCCTAAGAAAAATTAAAAGCTCAGAAAACAGTAGGAGAGTTCAATAAATACATGAAAATGTAATTAAAATATGTATATTTTGGCATAAAAAATTTGAAATACATCCATTTTTTTGATAAGGTGCCTTTTCCAAGAACTTTGAAGACCCTTGTCTTATAAAAGTGTATTTTAAACAAAAAGTGCACAATTGTCATAAACCTCTCTTAGAGCCTCTGTAAAGCCTTCACATTAGATCACATTAGATCACATTAGATCACATTAACTCCAGTGACTCACCCTTAGTTGCCTACACTTCTCTGTGCCTTGGTTCCCTGTTATTATATGATCTGCTCAATGGCCATGTCCAATTTCTCTCCTGGTTGGGAAAAGCAACAATTCTGTATTCACTTCTCTTCATGGAAACTCAACCTGAAGGGCAAATGAAATAAATGTAATACAGGAAGGGTTCGCTAGGGCAAAGTCAGAAAAATAAGTTTGAACCTTCTCATATAGCCAGAGAATTGAGGAATGCAGTGGGGAATAAGGAGTTAAAAAAAAGAGAGACATAATTTTGTAGGTGGAGGTAATGAAGGCGGAAAGTCTTATTGAGTAAAGGGATTGAGGAATCTGGAAGCTGACAGTAAATTTCAAAAATAAGAGACTACATACTAACTTTATAAAATCCACTACAGAACATACATTCTTGATGGTTCAATAGCTCCAGGGAAACCTAATTAAACCTAAGTTGGCTAGAATCATACAGCAGAGTCAATGTGCAAGCTTTTTAAAGGTATCCAGGAAGGACATACCATCAGGAAAGTAGACTTCTACTTATTAAGGAATGCATATACTCATGAACCTGTCTGTTCTGTAAATTTTTAATTTCTTTCCCAGAGTAAAGAGAGGATCTAGACACTTGGAAGAGAAAGGTGAGCAGAATGGTGTCAGAGCTTCATGATGTTAATGTTTGACACAAAGCATTGTGTTCAGAGTCATGAAATTGTGGTAGGCTCAGAAACCAGGAAATCATTGTTTTATAGCAAAAACAAATAATTTAGTGATGCTTTCCTACCCAACTAGCAACTAGAGTAAATAAAGTAATCAGCAATCTACACTTAAGGAACAAGAGCACCCACCCCAGTCCTTGGACCATAAATAAGTATTATTCTCAGGAAGGTGTACAAACATACCAGGCTGGAGTAGGGAAGTTTGCTGCCCTGGTGGTAAAATATGAGAAAAATGAGAGGCAACATACTGTTAGTGTTTGCTCTGAATTTTAAATTATTTCAGATAAAATACAAATGTCTATGCATTTCCAAGTTCATAGCTGAAAATACAAATCCTTTGAAATAATAATGAGAAAATTTAGCTTCTAATTATGCAGAAGTGCTCTAGGCATGCAGGTGCTCTTAATTGCTGCCAAAATGTACTCTGGTAAATGAACAAATTCAGATTAATCTTCAAAGTCTATTTTTAGATGCAGCTATTGATGCAGCTATTGACACATTTTGATATAACGAAGCTTAAGATACTCCGCTTTAGAATAGAATGTAATTCATAAGAGAGAAAGGAATATGGCATAACATCAATCCCATGCCAGAGAAGGACCATGTGTCAGCTAAATCATTATAGAATTTGCCTCAGGGCAGCAAATTGTACTCAAATAATAGCATGACACAGAAAAATGACTCAGTGTGTGACTGTGATAATGATACAATAAATTTGAGTTACCAACATTTTCTTCTTTTAATAGGTAAGTAGAATATTTACTCATTTTATTTTGCTTTGTCTCAATTATTATGGTGCTTGAAAGCTTACAGTCTTATGAAAGACTAAGCTTAGATTAAAGCTTAACTCAGAATTATGGAATCTTAACTCTGGTGTCATCATGCCTTTCCGTTAGATCCCAGTACTTTATCCCTATAAAAATTAGCAATAACTAACATTGTTAGTTATTGTGTGCCAGCTATATGCTAAGTCCTGTACAAAGTTCTTTATACAGATTATTTCAATCATAATAGCCCACGTCTAAGTCATTTAATTATTAATTTTGTGATACCTTATTTCTTAGGTGTAATTACTTATAAGAGCATCTAATATGGAGAGTAATGACCAATAGACTTCGATAGTGTAGAAAATCTTGAGACCAGCCCTCTTTCTATTATATATTAATAGCATCAAGCCTTCCAGACAACATAGCCATGGAACTGATGTCATGCACTATTTCTTTCTCTCTTACTCATAATTTTATTCTACTCTAAAGCATAGTACCTTAACCTTAAGCCATGAGTTTTTTACAATTGCTTCATTTTTTTTTCACTGTTAATAGCTAAGGCTAATTGATTGAGGCTAGATACAGACTTTGTGAACATGAATATAACTAGGAAACTATTACACAAGTATTTCTCATATCTGCTAGAGATTTTTTTTATTTTACAAGTTAATCTCAGAATTAAAGTTCCTAAGCCCATTTGTGCATGCTTACACTTACTGTTCATAATTGCAAAAATACCTTATACAAGTAACTACTAAATCCTCCAGTTTAAATTGGCAAAACTTATACAGTAGGAGATTAGCACATATTTTCATATTTGTTTCTTTGTTTTTTTCAATTCCAAAAGAGTCAGGAATGGAGAAAAGTTTATGTTTCATTTTCAGAAAACTTTTTAACAAATTGCTGAGCCTATAAACAGCTCAAAAGAAAATGTTTTCTGTTTTCTAGATTTAAGGATAGAAGAAAATTAGTATAGAAACATTGAAGAAATTAGTATATGTTTTATTCAACAGTCATAAAATTCTATTAGTTAACATTCAACATCATTATTGATATTTCCGGACTTGTCCCTCACATTAAGTCAGTCATTTTCTTGGTTGTCTTTTGTTCTCTTTGTCTGTCTATCTTTAGTTTTCCTAGTATAGCACTCACTTCAAAAATTCTGAAAGAACTGGTTTGATGTTAGTAAATTCTTTCAGGTTTTGTTTATCTGAGAATGTTTTTATCCTTTCTTCCCATATGAAGGATAATCTTGCCATGTACAGCATTCTTGGTTGAAATTCAAAGTGTTTTTCATTTAACACTTCGAATATATTTCCCCATTCTTTCCTTGCCTGCATTGTTTCTGATGAGAGGTCAATTGTTAGCCTTTGTAAGAAATCTAACGTTTCTTTCTTGCCAATTTTAGAATCTTGTCTTGTGGTTTTGACCAATGTGCCTTGGAGAAGATCTTGGATTGATTCTATGTGGGGTCCTTTGTATTTCTTGGGTCTGTATATTTGAATGCCTCTCTAGACTTGGAAAGTTTTCTTCCAGGATTTCATGGAATAGATTATCAATGCCCTTAAAAGTTTCTTCACTTTCAAGGATATTGATTATCTAGATGTTTGGGCACTTAATGATATCTAGTATTTTTTGTATATTACAATCATTTGTTTGGATTAATTTCTCAGTCTTTTTTGGTAATTTTTTTCTACATCAGAGGTTTTGTCTTCTACATCTGAGATTTGATCTTCTGCATGGTCTAATCTGCTTTTAACACTTTTAAGGGAGATTTGATTTTCTTTATTACAGCCTCCATCTCTACCAGCTCCATTTGATTCTTATGTTGTGTATTTCTTCTTTCAAATCAGGAAAGAACTTCCTCATCTCCTAGAACTTCTTATCTCTTTTCTCTCACACCTTCTGGAGTTCATTATCTCTCTTCTCTTGCATCTCATTTATTTTTGTCACTGCGAATATTCTGAATTATTTATCTGACATTTTTATCAGTTCCATTGTACTGTCTATGGATGATGAAGTGTTGTTCTTTTACCATGGGGCAAAGCTACTTTTGTGCTTTCTCATATTTCTTGTACCTCTATGGTTGTTTCTGGTCATCTGATGGATTACACATTTCTATAAATGACTAAATTGAATGACTATTCTATAAACAATACTTTTTTTATAAGTATGGTATCAAATATTAGTAGTCCCAGATTAGAGGCAGTGGGAACTTTATATCTTCTACACTTACATTGTATTATGCAGCTGTTAAAAGAAAAGAAAAAGAATAAAAGAATAAAATCCTGTCAATTGAAGAAGCATGGGTGAGCCTAGAGGACTAAATGCTAAGTGAAATAAGCCAGAAGCATAACAGCAAATATCACATGATCTCACTCATTTGTGGAAGCAGAAACATTTTATCTTGTAGAAGTAGAGAGTAGAATAGTGGTTATCACAGGCTGGCTAGGGAGAAATAGGGAGATGGTGGTTAAAGGGGACAAAATTAGAATTAAATAGGAGGAATAAACTCAAAGGTTCTATATATAGCTCTAACTATAGCACCAGAGGGTAAATATAGTTAATAATAATTTATTGTATACTTCAAGATAGCTAGAAGACAGGATTTTGAATGTTTCCAACATGAAGTAATGATAAATCTTGGAGGTGATAGATATGATAATTATTTTTATTTGATCACTACACAGGATATTAATGTATTAAAAATCACACTAGGGACCAGCAGTTGGTTTAATGGCTATGTCGCTTGACTCCCATGTAGTCGACCACAGTTCAAGTCCTGGACCCACTGGCTTAAACTCACGCTGGGTGCATGTGTGTGTGTGCCCAAGATCCCAAAAGGATAATGGAGGAGAAGGGATTGTGGCATGACCATCCCTCCTAGGGAGTGATTTCTCATTTTCTGTGTCTCTTTGTATTTCTGGTGAGCACACACGCCCCCCCCCCAAAAAAAAACCTCTCTCCCCACAAAAAATTGCACTATACTTTATAAATATATATATAAATATATATTTATATAATATATATAGATAACAAAAAATTTAAATGAATAATGAAGACATAGTCTCCATCTCATGTGCAATTTATTTTACCTTTCTCCATGAATCATGCTTTTTAAATTGTGTTTAAAAAGTGCATATTTGCCTAATCCTAATTCATGCATTTTTTCTCCTACAAATATTCTAGATAATTTAACTTTACATCTTGAATTTAGCTTTATGATACACTTTGAAGTTATGTTTTGTAGAAGTTGTGAGGTGTAGGTAGAGCTTCATTTTGATTTTTTTGTTGTTGTTATCTAATTTTTCTAGAATTTGTTTAAAAGACCTTTGATACATTTTAATATGATCTAATCTTTTGGCTATTTTATGTAAGTATATTGGTGTACTTACATCTTTATTATTCTAAAAAATTTTGTAATTTGTATGTGTGTGTGTGTGTGTGTGTGTATTTTTTTTCAATTGCCAAAGGGTGCATGCATTTGTTAAGCAAAGTGAGACAGAGTGAAAGAGATCATCAGTCAATGAGGAATAGTCACACAACAATTCTTTCTCTCCATTTCTCCATCCTGTAAAGATTTTGAAATGAAGGTACATGCACCTGCTATAGTCAGGATTCAAATCATGGTTGTCCCTGTAGGATCCAGTTCCTTATGCAGCATTATAGGGCTGGCCCAAGAAAATAGTTCTTAATTATGTTTCCTCTCCATCAATTTTGTCATCTTTCTTATTCCTTTACCCTAACACTCCTTAAAAATTAGTGTCTCAGGGCCAGCAAGTGGTGCAGTGGTTAAGGGTGCTGGACTCCCACATGGCTGACCATGGTTTGAGTCCCAAACCTGGTAGCATGCTTTCTTACTTTCCTTCTCTCTTTTTCTCTCTCTCTCTCTCTCTCTTTCTCCCCCTCTTTGGTCAAATTAAAATTAATTAATTCATTCATTCATTCCAAAATAGTTCTTCAAAAGAAAAATGAGTGTCTCATCCATTGTCTCACTTTTCTTATCTCACATTAATTAGGTTTACTGAATCATCATCTACTGAAGTGTTTTGCCTATGAACAGACTGTGAGTTTATGGTATAGTACAAAGGATCACACAGCCTGCACAGCTGTTTCCACTGCTCAAATCTATCACAACTATCTTTATGGAACATCTTGTTCACCTATTTGTCTATTATAAAATACTCTATGTGCTTAGAAATTATTTTCTGTGTTTGAGAGCAAATATTTGACTTTATCAGTTAGAATAGGTTTGAGTTAATGAAAACCTTTTATAATTTATCTTCCTAGAAAAGTCACTGTCAAGCTCAGACAAATTCTGAGGTTCTGATCTTACATTTCTTTAGTCAAAACTGCTGACTGCTTACAGAATTTCCTTTCATACTCTCAGGCAGATCATTCTCCAAATTATGATTGCCTAACAAATTGGAACTAAATTAGGTTAAGAAATAAAAAAAAAAGTCTCCTATTTTGTTTTATTATCCTTTATTACTAGATGTCTTTTGAATAATATCTTACTTCTAAAATATAAATCTGAGCAGAAACATTTTCAGATCCCATCATTACCCCACGAAGGGATACTTTTAGCTCAAAGTTCTCAGTTGATATTCACATTTCGATGACATACACACACACACACACACACACACATATATATAACTTTGTTTACAAATAGGATTTTTCTGCACATAATGTATTGAAATCTGATTTTTTTAATGTAAAAATGTGAATGTTTTCCATATTCTTAAGTAGAGTTCTTGGACACCATTTCCCTGAAGGTCCAATATAAGACTCTTATGATTTTCTAAAATCAATTTAAGAAAGTAAGCCCTAGTAGAGAGACATTTAAACTGTTCCTATTTTTTTACATGCACAGTAATTTTACCATAGAAATTCTAATGTACACATGTAATCATTTTCTTACCTTAAATTCTTAGAGATAGAAAACCTCTCTCAGGTTTTGTACATTTTAAAGTTTCTAAAACATAGACAATAGGTAAATACATTACAGCCTACGCCAATTTTTGAGGAACGCAAGCATGGAGAGATGACCAAGTGTCATGATCATTTTTTAACCTAAACAGTGTAATAGGACCTGAGAATAATGACATCACATCCAAGAAGGAAGATATTATCTAAGAAAGGACATAACCATGTATCACAGGCAAATTTTACATAACCATTCCTTACATAAACTGCATCTGATATCTATAAAATATTTTAATTGATTCAAAATTACAGTCAAATTAGCTAATAAGTAGTAAGATTCTGCTCCTTAAAGGATAATAATCTATCCAATAATAATAAGCCCATTAACTGTTGCATCCAAGAAGAAACTAAGAGTTTTAATTCAACCATCTTGTTTTACTAATCGTGAAACTGAGACACAGAAAGATGAACCAGCTATGAGAGAGAAAAGGGTGCTCAGTCTCTCGTTTTAGTGTCTCTCATTTTCACTGTTCTTTCCAAACATCAGAATTCTCACATCTGAATTCATGAAAGGATAGAAATCATAGCTTTCAATCTGAGCCCTCTTTCCTGTATGATTAACTATACTACTTCTTACTCAGATTTTTGTATCTTCTCTCTCTCTCTCTCTCTCTCTCACACACACACACACACACACACACACACACACATACCGAAACACACACATGCTGCATCATTCATATTGGTCTACCTATTTTGTGTGTACAAATTACTAGGCCATTCATAGCCAGATGACTCTAGTACAGGCATTGTGCCCCATCCATCACAAGATTAGCTCACATCTGAATTCATGAAAGGATAGAAATCATAGCTTTCAATCTGAGCCCTCTTTCCTGTATGATTAACTATACTACTTCTTACTCAGATTTTTGTATCTTCTCTCTCTCTCTCTCTCTCTCTCTCACACACACACACACACACACACACACACACACATACCGAAACACACACATGCTGCATCATTCATATTGGTCTACCTATTTTGTGTGTACAAATTACTAGGCCATTCATAGCCAGATGACTCTAGTACAGGCATTGTGCCCCATCCATCACAAGATTAGTGTTGTTTTGCACAAATACAAATCAAATAATGGATGAATTATGAAATCTGATTTGGTAAAGTATACAGTTTGTAAATAAAACTGATATGTGGCCTGTGATCAGTGATCAAAATGTTGAAACATCACAAGTAATGTTATTATGCTCTCAGAATCTGTTTTTCTCCCTCTAAGACCTGAATATGCTTATCCTCCACTGCCTTTGCAATTAAGGGCCTTTTAAGACTTCTGTGGGAGTGTGGGTTTCAACCACAGAAAGCAATGGGTAGGAATAGTCACATTAGGAAAAATAATCTCTTTAAAGAAGAGATTATTTGTGGAAGGTCAGGAAGGAAAAGCCATTGGTTTTATTCCAAACCTCATCTACTCTCTTATCCAGAGCAACTTTACATCTGCTAGATCCCAGCCCCTTCATAGCTCTAGGGTTAATTTAGAACTAAACAGATTTCTTACTTCCCTTCGTAGTAAAGGGAAGACACTAACTCCTAGGTGCACTAAAATTTGAACTTGAAAAAATTTGTTCTAACTCTCTTTGTCATCCAAGTAATTCAGATTAAGCTATATCACAACGCCCACACTTCCTGAATGTGGTAGTATCTCCCTTCACTCATGGCTATGGTTTAAATGTGACCCCCAAAGCTCTTGGCAGAAAACTTTGCTTTCTGCCTTCATGAATGTATTAATGTCACTATCATGGAAGTTTGTTACCGAGGGAGTGGCTTTGGCATAAAGGCGCTCTCTCCACCAATTTTGCTCCCATGTACTCACCATGTGACGCCTTCGCCAGGGGCCCTTGCCAGATGCTGCTGCCATGCTGTTAGACTTCATTGCTTCCTGACCCATGAACCCAAATAAACTTCTTTAATTCATAAGGTACTCCCTCTGTGGTCTTCTTTTATAGCAATATAAAAAGGACTAAGACATCTATGAAGATGAACCCATAAACTACAGAACTTAAAGTTTGTCTAGGGAAAACTGGTGACATGAGTAGGTTATCTCTTAATACACTAAGCTTAGAGATGCACAGTTTAGACTACATGTCTTCCTTCTTGGAGGTTAAAAAAAAAAAAAAGAATGACAATAAATTTTAGAATCAAAGAACATTTTGAGGGGCTTGCAGGTGTCATGGTGGTTAAGTTACTGGACTCACACACGGCACACTGTGGTTCAAGTCCTGAATCCACGCTTTGCTTTCTCACTCTCCCTTTCTCTCTCTCTCAGTCTTTATCTGGTCAAATTAAAAAATAAATAATAATAACAAATAAAATTAAATTAATAAAGAATTATTAAAAAGAAAAAAGGTTTTAAAAAGCCCCAAAGAATGAGAAAGCATGGCAATCTCCATGTTATGGGTGATCTGTTCTTTCTCTTTATAGGTCATCCCAGAGAAAGCCATATGATGGAGTCCATGGAACCATTAAATCAAACTCATGTGTCAGAATTTATTCTGCTGGGACTTACCAACTCCAAGAATATAGAGTTTCTCCTCTTTGCACTCTTCTCAACTATCTATGTGGTCACAGTTTTGGGTAACCTTCTCATTGTTGTCACAGTATTTAATACCCCAAGCCTGAACACCCCCATGTATTTTCTCCTTGGGAATCTCTCTTTTGTGGATATGACCCTTGCTTCCTTTGCCACCCCTAAAATGATTGTGAACTTGGTACAGAAGCATAAGACCATTTCGTTTCCTGGGTGCTTCACTCAGATCTTTCTTCTTCACTTACTTGGTGGGGTAGAGATGGTACTATTGGTCTCCATGGCCTATGACAGATATGTGGCCATTTGTAAGCCCTTACACTACATGACTATCATGAACAAGAAGGTGTGTGTTTTCCTCGTAATGATCTCGTGGTTCTTAGGTCTCCTTCACTCAGGCCTTCAGATACCCTTTGTTGTAAACTTACCTTTTTGTGGTCCTAATGTGGTAGACAGCATTTTTTGTGACCTTCCTCTGGTCACTAAGCTTGCCTGCATAGATACATATATTGTACAGATAGTCATTGTTGCCAACAGTGGCATGATATCCCTGAGCTGCTTCACAATTTTGCTTATCTCTTATAGTCTGATCTTTATTACAGTTAAGAAACACTCTTCTACTGGGCAGTCTAAAGCCCGATCCACTTTGACGGCTCACATTACAGTGGTTATTCTCTTTTTTGGGCCCTGCATCTTCATCTATATATGGCCCTTTAGTAACCACTCTGTGGATAAGTTCCTTGCTGTATTTTACACCATCATCACCCCTATCTTGAATCCAATTATCTACACTCTGAGAAACAAAGAAATGAAGACGGCTATGAGGAAGCTATGGAGAGTTTTTGTAAATTCTAGAGTGGATACTTAGGTTGTTGAGGATTCTTTTAAAAATAGATTAATAGGATCCACATAGAGGAATGCAAGTTAAACACAACAGGAATACAGAAATGGGATATACAAGAGTATTTTCAGTGCATTAACAATAAAAAAGATAAATAATAATAAAATAAAATTTTTAAATAAATTAAGATAAATTATATTGATTTTGAAAATAATGTCAACTAAGTTATAAAAACTTCAAAAACTTGCTTGTCCTCCAGAGAAGTTTGGTAAATACATTTTTTAACAGGATATTAAAATGGTATTGGACAAAGGGGAAATAGAGTAATTCCTCAGAATTTCTATGATATTTTAATGTAAAAAATGGAAATTTTGGCACTTTCTATGAGCCCAAAACTGATTCTTTATCTTCTCAACAATATTAATGTCTGATTCAGTACTCACATGTGGCAGCTCTGAATACCGTAACTACCGGTACTATCAAAGTACACTGATTTTTCTTGTCTCAAAAATGAGAGCATATGTAGATATTTTTAAGGTTGTTCATAGTATGAAAACTTACTTCCATCTTGCTTCCCCCACATATTTCAAGTTCAGAGAATTTGCAGCTGACTTCAAAAATAAGGCTACACATTCCACAAAGACCAACTCTGGATCCTGGATTCAAGATCTCTCTGTGTGTCCATAAGCTCAGATAGCATAGAGAGCTAGTCCCTTCCTCTCTCCCAGAGCTACTGTGTCTCCTTACATACCCATTTTCCTGTTCCTGTCTCCCTGGCTAGATCAAAAGCACCTATACCTTGCATACCATTACCAATTGGGCTGCAAGAACATCTGTTCTTTTGTCACCATTGCTATTACTTCCCTAGACCACAGATCTGTAGGATCTCCACACATGACCAAATTTCTGGCATCACTCTATAGTTTCCCCAAGGACATGACTCATCAGGCACTCAGATCATCACTACACTACCATTAACAGTCCCTCAAGTCAAACCCACTACCATGAGGGATTCCCTCAACCCCTACATCTGAGTTGGGAGAAATTTATTGAGAGGATTATAGAAACCACCACCATGAAAGATCCCAACAATCTTCATCATCACTGAAGAAATTCACACTGGTGGCCTTTGAGGGTCCTTGCAATCCCTATATAAATCTCAGTTAATAACATTTCAGAGAGACTGCATTGCCTTGCCTTCAGGAGAGTCAGAGTAGCTGCAAAACAACCAGCCAGCATCCTTCACTCTCACAGGGGGGAAGGTCTTTGTTGATGGAAACCAACCTATAAATCTGGAAGAGGTAACTGCTCCAACATATGTGCAAAAAATCTATGTGAAACAAGAAACCTGATATATTAAGGAAATATGTTACCACAGAAAGAGCCTAATTTCAAAGTAGCTGACCCAAAGAAATGGAGAAGTGCATCTTTCTGGCAAAGAATTTACAATAATTGTTTTAAGTAAGCTCAGTAAACTTTAAGAACATGTAGAGAAACATGAAACAACAAAACAAAATGAGAAATTTAACAAAGAAGCTGAAATTATAGAAAAGACACAGAAATGTCTTAAGTAGTAATGATATTTTTAAAAAGTTAATTATTCCACCCAGGAGAGGCAAGGGGCAGGCCTTCAGAAGCAGACACCTTGATGGCTCCTGAGAACTAGTGATTTCAGAGAAAAAAGAGGAATAAAGATTTTGTACTGATAATTCAGCCTCCAGCCCACAAACACAAGTGGTAGAAAGAAAGAAAAAAGAAAGAAAGAAAGAAAGAAAGAAAGAAAGAAAGAAAGAAAGAAAGAAAGAAAGAAAGAAAGAAAGAAAGAAAGAGAAAGAAAGAAAGAAAGAAAGGGAGGAAAAGAAAAGAAACACACCATCCATCAGATGACTACAAAGCACCACAGGGCCACAAGAAATAAGGGAAAGCAAGAAAATACCTCTCCTCCAAGGGAAAAGGATAACTTTTCTTCATCCACAGACAGTTCAATGGAAATCATGGAAATGTCTGATAAAGAATTTAGAATATTCATAATGGCGAAGCTAATAGAAATGGAAGATAAGAGAGACAGTGAACTGCAAAAGAGGGAGGAGAAAGGAGCTGATGAGTTCAAGGAGGTGAGGAAATTTTTGTAAGAGCTAAAGGAAGAATTATACACTTTGAAAAAGAATCAAATGGACCTGTATTATAGCAATGAAGGCTATAATACAGGAAGTCAAAATCTCCCTTGAAAGTATTAAAAGCAGACTAGGTCATACAGAAAATAGAATCTCAGACACAGAAGAGAAAGTTGCTGGCCTGGAAAAATGCACCACAAAGACTGAGAAAATGCCCCTCCAAAATTGAGAATAATATATGAGAAATACTAGATACCATCAAACATCCAAACATCTGGGTAACTGGTATCCCAAAAGGTGAAGAGACTCAGAAGGGCATTGATAATCTACTCCATGAAATCCTGCAAGAAAACTTTCCAAACCTAGAGAGGCACCCAAAGATCCAGTCACAAGAAATACAAAGGACCCCCAAATAGAACCAACTTAAGAAAATCTTCTCCAAGACACATTATAACCAGATTGATCAAAACCACAAAGACAAGATACTAAGATTGGCAAGAGAAAAATGGTAAGTTACCTACAAAGTATATCTCATCAGGCTAACAGCAGACCTCTCATTGGAAACAATGTGAGCAAGGAAAGAATGAAAAAATATATTCAAAGTTGTTAAGGGAAAAGCAATTTCAAACAAGAATACTTTACCATCAAGCTAACAGCAGATCTCTCATTGGAAACAATGTGAGCGAGGAAAGAATGGGAAAATATATTGAAAGTGTTAAGGGAAAAGCAATTTCAGCCAAGAATACTATACCCAGCAAGATTATCCTTTATGTGGGAAGAAAAGACAAGAATATTCTCAGATAAAGAAAACCTGAAAGAATTTACCAGCACCAGACCAGATCTCCAAGACGTTCTCAAGGAAGTGCTATATCAGGAAAATTAAATTCAGACATACAGAAATAAGAATTCAAAAACTAAGAAAATGATCAACTTAATCGTAACGACAAGTCTGGAGTTGAATATTATATCCCAGAATTCAATCAGAAAGATCGAACCACAACAGAAGATAGATTATGTACATGAGATTGAACTGGTAAAATAGCATTTTATGACTTTTGACTAAAATATTGCCGGTTTAAAGATTTTGTCCTGTCTTGAGCTGTCAATAGGTTCATATACCTACTATTTGTACAGAATCCTAACCCATTCCCTGGCTTTAAGATTTTTTGTTTTGTTTTGTTTAGGATATCCCAGAATTTAAGTGGTAAGATCAAACCACAACAGAAGATAGATTAAGTACATGAGACTGAACTGGTGAAATAGCATTTTATGACTTTTGAGTAAAACATTGCCGATTTTCTTCTAGGCTTTGTTTTGTGGTTTGAAGGATTTTTGTCCAGTCTTGAGTGGCCAGTCGGTTCGTGTACGTACTATTTGAACAGAATCCTAACCTGTTTCCTGGCTTTAAGTTCTAAGCAAAATTCTTTAGCATTTCTTTGATTTATTAAACTTAACACTGCTTTTCTTGAAATTATTAGCTAAACTTGCTATTGAAAGTAGTTAGATTACTTAAGAAATTGTGTGATCAATACAATGGGGGGAAAGGAATGGAAGACTATCCTGACCTGGGGGACAGGTTTCCTGAGGGAAGGAGTGAGAGATGGGACGAACGACACAGTGTTACAACACGGAGACAACACAGTGTTACAACTCTTCAGGGTCATTCCTTTATTGTGGGCAGCAGTGTTCAATAGGTGTGGTGTTCAGTCTCCCACAGAAAACAACTATAGACACCAGAGATAGTTTGAGAAGAGGGTGGGAAAGGGCAGAGGGTCAGAAATAGGGGTAAAAAAATATATGTATGTATGTGTGTATATATATATATATATATATATATATATATGTGTGTGTGTATGTGTGTGTGTATATATGTATGTGTATATATGTGTGTGTATATGTATGTGTGTATATATATATATATAAAACTAGAAATGGAAAATTATTGACAATAACATGCATGATTAAGCCACTAAGCAGTATATTCTGGATAGGAAGTCACATATTGTATGCTGTGACAATGCTTAGGGAATTAATGTAAATTAATTAATTAAAGAAAATGTTTCAGGTAAAAAAGTTAATTATGCCTTCAAAAACATAAAATGTAAGAAAGAAGTGGGATTTTTTATGCAATCAAAATTAAACATTTATTTGCTTTAAAAATCTTATTTTTATGGGACCAGCAGTTAGAGTAATGACTATGTCACTGAACTCCCATGTAGTTGACCGCAGTTCAAGTCCCAGACCCGGTGGCTTAAACTCACACCAAGTGTATGTGCGAACGTGCCCAAGATCCCAAGAGGAGAATGGAGGTGAAGGGATTGCGGTGTGGCCATCCCCCCTAGGGGAGTGATTTCTCACTTTCTGTCTCTCTGTCTGTCTCTGTCTTTCTGGCAATCACACGCGCCCTATATAGCAAAAACCTCTCCAAATAAATAAAGAAGGAATAGGGGGAAAGTAGCCCAATAAAATAAGGCCATATGCCATATGTGAACCATATGTTAGCCCATCACTAACATTCTCAATAGTGACAAGTTGAAAGCTTTTTCTCTAAGATTGAGAATAAAACAAGGATGCCCATTCTAGCAACTTCTATTCAACATAGTACTAGAATTCCTAGGTAGAAGAGTAGGAGAAGAGAAAGGAATAAAATATACCCAAATTAGAAATAAAGAAGCAAACTTGTTTCTCTTTGCAGAATACATGATCTTATGTATATTAAAAACTCTAAAGACTCCAGTAGAAAACTGGAGAATAAACAAATTGAATAAAGTTGCAAGATATAAAATTAATAGCATTTCTGTACTCTAACAGTCATCTATCTGAAAAAGGTTTTTTGGTTTTTTTTTTTAATATTATTATACTTACAAAAATTGAAATGTTTTCCAGCCATGGTGGCATAAGCAGCAGTGGTGCTGCATGATACTGGAGCCAGAAGGAAGGCTAATGGAAGGTTTACATCCTGGGTCTATCTGAATATGCCGGTTGTGCTCATATGCCGGTTGTGCTCATGTATGTGCCTGTGTTCCTGGCTGTCTGCAGTAGGTTTTTTTGTTTTTTTGTTTGTTTGGGTTTTTTGAGAGGTTTTCGTTATAGGGCACGTGCGCTCGCCAGACAGACAGAGAGAGACAGAGAGACAGAAAGCGAGAAATCACCCCCCAGGGGGGATGTTCATGCCGCAATCCCTTCTCCTCCATTCTCCTCTCGGGATCTTGGGCACGCACGCACACGCGCCAGGCATGAGTTTTAAGCCACCAGGTCCGGGACGCGAACCGCGGTCGACTACGTGGGAGTCCAGCGACATAGCCATTACACTAACTGCTGGTTCCCTCTGCAGTGTTAAGACCCTGTGGAGAGGGCTTTCTATCTGGAAATAAATAAACTTTTAAAATAATGTAAATTATAATATGATGTTATATAAATATAATGATACAATATTCAGGAATAAATTTAACCAATGAACTGAAAGATCTTTACAATGAAAACTACAACATTTTGATTCAGGAAACATGACCAAGAAGCAAACAAAAATGCATCTTATGTAAGAATATTACTAAAATATCTATAGTACCCAAAATATCTACAGAGTCAATGCAATCTCTACCAAAATTCCAATGATATTTTTTCACAATAACTGTTTTAAACCTTAAAATCATAAGAAACCCCAGAAGACTAAATAGCCAAGGCAATTTTAAACAAATAGAACAAATCTAGAGGTATCACATTACCTGACTTCAAAATTTACTGTAAAGCAATAGTATTCAAAACAGCATGCCACTGGTATAGAAATGGACACATAAACTTATGGAACAGAACAAGAAATAAATAAATAATTCCATGTATTTATAGAGTATTTATTTACAATGAAAGTGTCAATGGCACACAAAAATTATCAAATTGTACAACTTGAACATGGGCAGTTTATTATATATTCATTCCACCACAATAAAGTTGTAAAACCTCAGAAGTCTAAATAAATGGAAATCTCTTCAATAAAAAATTTATATGTGTGTGTGTGTGTGTGTGTGTGTGTGTGTGAAATATCTATAAACAAATATGTGTGTGTATATATATCCAAAGAATATATTTGTAAACTATTCCTCAGATAAGGGACTGATAACCAGATATAGGGAACTCAAGCTGCTAACTTGAAGGAAAAAAAAGCAAATAAAAATATAAAAGATGAGTAAATGAGCTGACAACTAAGGAAGATATACAAATGGAAAAAAAGTATAGGAAAAAATGTTCAACATCTCTTATCATAAGGTAAATACAAATCAAAACCACAATGAGATATCACCTATCTCAGTCACAATGACTCAGATTAAAAAAACTAAACATTGATAAGTGCTGGCAAGGAAGTGGGGAAAAGGGAACTCTCTTACATTGTTGGTGGGAAGGTAAATTATAAGAGTACAGCCAATGTTGAAAGCAATATGGAGTTTCCCCAAAGACTTACATATTGAACTACCATATGATCCAAAAATCCCACTCCGATTATTACCCAAAGGATAGGAATGCACTCAGACTAAGAAGCACTTGCACATCCATATTTATTGTGGCATTATACACAATTGTTAAGTCATGGAACCAACCCAAATGTACATGAACAGATGAAGGGATTGAAAATCTGTGGTGCACATAAACTATGGAGACAGTCATAAAAAGCATTAAGACCATGGCATTTGATAGAAAGTGAACCAATACTGAAGATTTTCTTCTAGGCGAAGCAATCCAGACTATGAAAGAGAGGCACTATATGTCTTCACTCAATATATACCAAGTCTATACTCTGGCAGAAGTTGAATGATCAAATGGTATAAAAGGATGGAAAGCAACTGTGGACACTAGAGATAATGTGGGAGGAGGGTGAAAAACGGAGAAGGGTAAGACAAAGGGAATCAAGGGGGAAAAAAAAGAAGCAAAACATTTAAGGGAAACGAAAACAAAATTATCTGTTCATAATAATGTATGAAAATATCTTTAACTGGACTAATTTATAGTACATTCATGCTGGGAAAATTCAGTTTGCAAGCTGTAATGATGTACATTGATTGAATGTATTAAAAAAATGAGTAAAATAATTTAGGAAAAATATTACATGTCTCATAAGGTTACATTCAAGTGGATAAAGAAAGGTTGAACAATTAATTTTTTGAAGAAAATCCTTAATATCAAGATAGAGTATTCTCAGCAAGTAAAAAAAAAAAAAAAAAACAGTATTATGCTAGAAATTTACTGAGCAGCTGGGATTATCTTACTTTTATTGGTTAAATAATGTGTTTTTCACTGTAAGTTTAGCTGAAACCAAGATGATTTGAAATAACAATCAGGTAATGGGTATGGTAATACCTTTGACTGGACTAATATACAGTATATATATGCTGGGAAAATTCATTTGGTGTGTTATAATGACATACAGTGATTGAATATTTAAAATTAAATTAATAATATTTTTAAAACTTTGAGTCTAATTATAATTAAGTTATAGATCAAGCTTCCAGAATATAAATATTTTAATTCACTAATTTTTAACATTTGGCTGACTTATAGAATATTTCCTTTAATCCCACTTCTGTTTACCATTATAAGCAAAACTTGGCATTGTTCATAACAGAAAAGATTCTAATAGAAGTTCAAGGTTTAAAAAACAAACATAATTATTACTCTGTTCAAGACATGTAGCAGGGGAATTTCACCATAGGGACTCCTTCATATGGAGACTATAATATGTCAGGCAGAGGGAAAGCATTTTCCAAAATACAGTCTCCACCCAAACAATAGAAGTCCTCTCAAGCACACATCAGAAGAGAAGACTAAAAGAGACCCTGATCTTTTGAAAAAGAAATTGTTTAGTAAGTCACCTCTTCTCTCTGACTCGCTTTTCTAAGATAATTCTTAAAATATTTATATGTATCCATTTTATATAGCTTACTATATATACATCTTTTATATAGCTTACTATTTATATAGCTTACTATTATAACTTGCTTAGTTTGTTGTAAAATTTTCATTAAAGAGAAAACCTATTTCTGCTTCTATCCTATCCACGCTGTAACTTTTATGACCACTCTTTAAACAAGAATGCACACACCACTCTAAAGCCTCAGAGGTGTTCTTAGCTCTTGGGAGATCTCAGTTCTTTGATTTTTAATCGAGGTAAGCAGCTTCCAGCTATCCTTCTCCAATGATCAGGTCCTTACAACAAAATAACATTTTTATCAGATCAGAGAAAGTATTGTATGCTAAGGGCGCGTGCGCTCGCCAGACAAAGAGACAGAGAGATAGAAAGCAAGAAATCCCTCTGGGGGGATGGTCACGCCGCAATCCCTTCTCCTCCATTCTCCTCTCGGGATCTTGGGCACGCACGCACACGCACCCGGCGTGAGTTTAAGCCACCGGGTCCGGGACTCAAACCGCGGTTGACTACGTGGGAGTCCAGCGACATAGCCATTGCACTAACTGCTGGATCCCTAGAAAATAATCTTTACACAAGGATATTGCATTTAGATGTGGAAAATGTGTTGCTATATTTTATTTATTTATTTAATTGATAATAATCACTTATTTATAAAGTATAATCTGGTATTTTGATCCATGTATAGAATGTGAAATAATTAAATAGAGCCATTTACACATGTTCGCCTTATCTTTTTACAATTACTTCTGGTGAGACCTCTAAAATTTACACTCTCATATTAAAATATATAATACATTTTTATCTTTAAAGAATTATTTATTTAATTTATTATTATTATTTAATTGAACTGTGAAAGACAGAGAGAGGGAGGGAAAGTGAAAAAGCAAGCTGCTAGGTCTGGGACCCAAACCACAATTGGCCACATGAGAGCCCAGTGCCTTAACCACCACACTCCCTGCCGGTCCCTATATAATTAATTTTTATTACCATATTCTCCATGCTTATAAAAAATTAAATAATTGCATACCATATAAATAAAACTTTGAACCCTTCAAGCATTTCCCCATCTTCTAGCCCCTACTCTATTTCCTAGAAACGCCATTCTGCGCTTTTCTTGAAATTACCAGCTTAACTTGCTATTGAAAGTAGTTAGATTATTTAAGAAGTTGTGTGATCAATAAAATGTGGGGAGAAAAGGAATGGAAGACAACTGTAGACATCAGAGATAGTGTGAGAAGAGGATGGGAAAGGGCAGAGGGTCAGATATAGGGGTAAATATATTTCCATTTCTAGTTTCATATATTATTTCATATATTATGAAACTAGAAATGGAAAATTATTGATGATAACATACATGATTAAGTCACTATGCAGTGTATTCTGGATGGGAAACCACTTTTTGTATGCTATGATGAAGATTAGTGGATGAATGTAAATTAATTACTTTTAAAAAAGTTTCAGGAGAAAAAAAACAAGAAAACTATTTTTTTTAATTAAAAAAATGCATATTTGATGATTACAGTAAGCTATATAGTCCCAGCTAGGTGTTACTTTATAGTATGTTCATTCAACTCATTGAGGTTTATGTCAAAATCAGATTTGTGTTCATGGATATGTATATATCAGCTGCGATTGCTATTGGAAGTATTTAGATTAATTAAGTTCATTAGCAAATAAATAAATTGGGGGGAAAAGGCATAGAAAGCAAATATGGATACCAGAGACAATGTAGGAGGAGGGTGAGACACAGCAGAGGGTGAGAAAGAGGGAATCAAGGATGGCAAAAATAATAAAATATACAGGAAACAAGAAACGGAGAATAACTTGTTGATGATAACACGTATGTTGATGTGCTTGATTGAGCCAATATACTGTGTATTCTGGATGGGAAATCTCATTTTGTTTGTTGTTAATGATGTATAGTGAATGAATGTAAATAAATAAATTTTTTTAAAAAAAGAAAAGAAACACCATTCTGCTCTCTATGTCTATGAGTTTGCCACTTTAGATTCCACTTAGAAGTGAGATCATACAGTATTTGAATTTGATGAGCCTGTAAGACACTGTACTGCTATATGTTATACTTCCTAAAAGAGCAAGTCCGTTTTTCTGCTTTTCCTAACTTTTTAATTTCTCTAATTCCAGAATTATCAGTACCACAGTTAGTGAGACTTCTCTCCAAGTTACACTTAAGAATCTCAAAGGTGCTTAGAGAAGGATGTACCATAGCTCTTATAGGTCCTCTCAAAATATTTATATTCCTTTCTGTGTACATGCCAAAGTGAAGGATGGAAAAGTTGTTCCATTCCTGGAAAGAAAAATATCTGTCTGGTATGTCTTTTGCATCTGTACTTCCTAAAGGGTTGCTGAGTGTTGTATGTTAATTTGGAGAAAACATAAGTAGTTAGTATTTCTTTATTAATTTTTTCATTATTTTTCATACTTTAAATCACTATACATCATTTAGATTGTGAAGAGACTTTACCAAGCATGATACACACCTCAGTTCAGCCCAGTTGAGATTGTTATGCACATCCTCGTCAACAGATAAAAAAGACTTACCTGTGTCCCACAAGTGTCTTACCTCTTTATTTTTCCCCAAATTTCCTTTCCTATGCTCTTCCCCTCCCACATTCTTTTTCTTATATGTATGTATATATATATATATTTCTTATAAAAAAATCTTAGACATACATTAAAAATTTTGAAATCAGCTTTAGAAATCATACTCCATTTAGACTAATTCTAAAAAAACAAATACATTTGCTTGGGACCAGCAGTTAGCATAATGGCTATTTTGCTGGATTCCCATTTAGTCGACCATGGTTCAAGTCCTGGACCCACTGGCTTAAACTCACGTCAGGCACGTGTGTGTGCGTGCCCAAGATCCCAAGAGGAGAATGGAGGAGAGGTGATTGTGGCGTGGCCATCCCCCCTGGGGGCTGATTTCTCATTTTCTGTCTCTCTGTCTTTCTGGTGAACGCACGTGCCCTATAGCAAAAATCTCTCAAAAAAATATATATAGTGGTGAAATAAGTAATTTTTTTTAAGTTTGAGAGCTTTCATGTATTTTCTGATTCATCTTCACAATAACAAATGTATTAGACTGTGTCTTTTTTTAACATATGAGGAAATGGAAACAGATCAAGGTCACAAGATCAAAAAGTAAAACACTGAGGTTTCAGAATAGGTCTAATTAAAAATTTGTGGCAGGCCATCCATCACCATGGCTTAGTGTTGGAGTGAGTGTTGGATTCCAAGGATCATGTGATTTGAATCCCAGACTGGTGACTTGAAAACATGCCAACATGCCATGTGTGTGTGTGTTTATGCACAGAATCCTGACAAGATGGATACATGGAGGAGATGGAATTGTGGTGTGATTACACTGTTTGAGGGTCCTTTATCCCTCTCCTCTGTCTCTGTCTCTATGTCTCACCCCAGTGAGTGCATCTACCCTCTGGTAATGAAAAGATGTCTACTGTGAATCTCCTAAATATGACATGAATATTAATAAAGTAATATAATTACTCCACAAAAATTATAACATATTAATAATTTTTAAATGTAATTTAAAAAGCAATATTAAGTTGTATTGGTAAATTCCTCCTCAGGCAAATGCATGTTCATCTTTTAACAAAATTGTCTCTCAAATGTGCTTGAAAAACCGCTGTTCCCATTATTTATCTTCTCTGTAACTTATGCCCATTACCACAAAACCAGTTATTGAAACGTTCTCATGGAAAGATTTCTCTTGATAAAAAAATAAGTTTTGAAATGATGTCAGATTATTTGTTTCTTATGGGACATAAATATATCAGGTGTCATATCAGGATATTAGCTGTAGACATGAGTTAAATATCTTTTATGGGGGATAGGTTTATTTGTAATTTGAGATAATTATCATGTCTCCTTTTCCACAAAAACATGTGTTTTATCTCATTTCTTTAGGAAAATTTCTTCTCAATCCAAACCCATGCTCTCAAGTTCTCACGATGAGGACCAGAGCAATTCAGACTCACGACGTGGTAATAGCCAGCAGTGTTCACATGCTATCTTAGTACCTCCCTGGAGATTTCAAAGGCTAGAAGGAAATGGGAAATTTAAATGAAAGTCAAAAAATATTTAATAAAGGGAGAAGGGAAATAGACAATTATCTTTGCAATATCATACTTGAGAAAAATTTCTAATTTAGTAAGGTATCAACATAAGCAATATCATTATTATATTCAGAGGTAAGGAGCTATAATCACTGAAATTTTAACACAATATACATTCAGCACCTACAGTTAAAATTGCACTTTCCTACACATGTCTGTAATTTATTCTCATTTTTAAAAAGATAGCTTTTGGGACCAGCAGTTAGCGTAATGGCTATGTTGTTGGACTCCCACGTAGTCGACCACGGTTCGCGTCCCGGACCCAGTGGCTTAAAACTCACGCCGGGTGCATGTGTGTGCATGCTCAAGATCCCGAGAGGAGAATGGAGGAGAAGGGATTGTGGCATCACCATCCCCCCTGGGGAGTGATTTCTCGCTTTCTGTCTCTATGTCTCTCTCTGTCTGTCTGACGAGCGCACGCACCCTATAGTGAAAATCTCTCCAAAAAAAAAAAAAAAAGAGTTCATAAAGTCATAATTTAACTTTGAGTGGTGGTTTGTTTTGATTATTTTGGGTTAAACTATTTACTTTATGAATAACATTTTATTGCACATTTTAATTCATGATAAATTATATTCTTGATTTTTTATCCAAATAATCATGGCAGATATTTTTTATGTAAGTTTTTATGTACTTTCTCTCTGAGTTTCCCAATATATATTATTGATTACTAAACTAAAAACATTAGGTTTGTGACATTCTGTAGAA